>NC_029781.3:6411425-6474169 GCF_000817695.3 Arachis duranensis | reverse complement strand
ACAATTAACATTTAATGAATAATGCATGATTATACTAATTTAGAGAAATATTTTTATTATAATTATATAAAATCAATATTTGATACATTATCAACTAATAAAAGTGAAGTGTCAATTCCTCATGAATGTATTTTTCCTCCAAAATGAAAGTACTATTCTCTCTTCTAAATTTATTTTAGAAAAATATATTTATTATAATTATATTACAATATTACAATTAGCATTTAATGAATAATGCATAATTATAATAATTTAGAAAGTAAAATAAAGTCCAGTAATTTATCTTCCGACTGCACACGTGTATAGAATAACTTTTAAGAATGAGTCATGTATAGTAAATACGGTCGATAATTGTAAAAATGTATACTAACATTGATATAATATTATTTCACGTATATGTTTTGCAGGCATCAAAGAAAAGTGTTGAGTTGTTTTTTAGTAGATTTAGATTATTTATTGTTTATTAGAGAATTTTATGCATTAGAATTCTCTAATAATTTCTTATTTATTTTGAGCTAATTTTGATATATTCTTACTTTACAGTAAAACAACATATAAAACTTTGTTGGTGGATCTAAATATTATTAAGTTATTTATGGTCACATTTAATATATATGTTTGATTTATTAAAAAAAGTAAATTACTAAAACCAATTAATAACTATTTAAGAATTAATATATTTAACTAGCTTAAGAAAAAACAAATAATACATAACATGTTATATTTTTATTAATCAAATTATTATAATTTAAATTAATTTTAATAAAATAATTTAAAATTATAATTTTAATTTTATCACGTGCATGGCACGGATAATTAAACTTTTATATATAATAGGAGAGTAGTAATAGATTTGTTATCCGACAAGTGTCCAGCTTCAATGATCAACAAGTGGTATGTCTGCACTCATGACAAGTGGTACACTAAAAAAACTAATAATAATAATCAATATATGATATGATGAAAGATAATCCTACCGAACGAAACAAAAGCCTGAAGTTGTCAGTATTCAATACAACAACAGAAATTAGGTGGGATATTTGAAATTAAAATCAAATTTGGATTCTTCTCATATTTCACCTGTGGGCGCGTTCTTTCCCTTTTGGATCAGAATTTAAACTTGAGCATTTGAAATTAGGGTAAGAGTGAACAAAATTAAAATTAGAAGTTTAAAAATCAAAGCTTTCTTTGATTTCTTTCAATCTCTCTTTCTCTTCTTTCTTTCTCGCGCGCTCTCTCTGGTTGATTTTCTTTTATTATCTTCTTCGTCCATAACGACGACGTGGTAGAAGTACTGGACAAGTCACAGGCAAGAGAGTTGAATATCAAGAAGAGGAGAGGAAGATCTAAGAGACGAGGAGGCGGAGGAGGAGATGCAAGCTTTAGGAGCAGAGGCGAACAGAGCTTTCACGGTGATTTCAGAGGCGACAGAGTGGGGAAGAAGCAGCACAGCAAAGATAGGATGTTCATCGCACCCCCTTCAAGCAACTTCCTTTCTGTTGCTGCGCGTAACTACTCTCCGTCTAACTCTCCCTAAGCTTCCCCTTTTTATGTTAATTATCTCTTCATCTTATACTTTTTTAACAATTCAGGCTTTCATTTACTCCGTTTGAATATCCGGTGTACACAACTGATGGGAGTATATGATAAATTGGGTTTGCAAATTTACTGGTAAGCCATCACAAGTGTTTTTCTTAATCGAAAGTTAATGGGCTGTTATATGATAAATTGGGTTTGCAAATTGGGTGTAGGAACATAATCTTGTAGCATAATCCCGTGCAAATTGGGTGCAAATTGTGAGTTACTGTAAGCCATCACTCTCTCTCACTTCCGCTGCATTGACTTGCTATTCCTTTTGCTTTTTCTGCGTTGAGATGCATTTGGTTGAGAAACCTCGAGCTTGAGCTGAATGGTGAATTATAATTGCATGTTTCTTTGTGTATCGTTTTCTTCAATTTTTTAGGAAAGAATATTCATGATTGAGGAATCGAACTGTGTTTTTTTCTTCTCCTATTCTTTTCTGCCATTAAATATTTTTTTTATTGAAATACAACGTCTTGAGTAAAATATTAAGGAAGTTTATACTGTATGAGAAGGACAAGAAACTAGCGTTAAGAGCTTTTCTCACATTGTCGATGATTTGTTTGATTTCCTTCTCTTTTATTTGGTGATATAAGCTTCAGGTTTCCATCAAGCTGGTCTGTGAGTCTGTGACTCGGGTTTTAATAAACTGAAAATTGAAAATTGTAAAGGATATTCATACACATCATTAGAGGAAAACCTAGGGAGAAAGTACGTCTGAGTATTCAAAAAAAATATTGAAGTTTGATTATTAAACCGTATTATCATTGTGATTGTTCATCAGCTACTTATTCAATGTAGCTTTATATTGCTGATTAGGTTGTGGATGCAATTCAAATATCTATGCATATATACTTTTACATGTAAATATATAATTCCTTTTAATACATTAGCCTCAACAGAAAAAATAATTAATTGCTTTCCTTTACTATAAACTGCAATCAAAAGCCAAAGAACCAACAGTATAATTGTTGATCAGTTTTTAAGGACTGTTTGCTGTGATATCAATTTTCAATCTCTTGGATATGAGTCTTTCATCTAATATTACTGTGTAAGGCTCTGAACTGATGTATAGATAGTGAAAATTGTTGTATTCCTTAAAACTGTGATTGAATCAGAGTAAAAAAGCTTTGTTTTTTGAGAATGTTGATGCCATCTATGTATGTTCTCCATGTCTTTTAAAATTTTCATAATTATTCTGCAGTGTCTGTTAAGGGTCCTTAGAAAGGAGAACTCAATCTTATTAACTGCCTCTTCAGTGTTTCTTCCAGTTCACCCAATGATGGTTTCAGTTATTCACACTAGGCTGATGGAGGTAATGTTTGTGAGAACTTTGTCCTTAACTTTTAAATGTTGAATGGTTTAGGGTTTCTTTAAATATAGCATTCATGTGACCACCTTAATATTTAATATAAAGAAATTAAAAATTAATTGTGGGATTAGAATCAATCTTCTTTAATTGTTTTTGTAGCAAAATCTTAATAAATATGATAAACTACATGAACTATATATGAATTATTGAGAATTTCTGATTTGTCCTCTGATCAAATGATATTGGATTTTGGATAAAATTTAATTTGTGCATTTGATAGTTGTTTATTTATTCTTTTTGTTGTTTGATAGCTTACAAGCCAGCCAGAAGCACCAGATAGGGCAGTGGCTCAATGGCATCTCTGGAAGAGTGTAGTGGCAGAATGGTGTGCCGTACTGGAAGAGGAGATGATTAGGAGATCTTGATATCAGAAACGGTGGAATGATTCGACAAAAGAGGGGAGCACACAGACAAGCTTTTGGTGGTTCGAATTCACTCCCTCAAAGCATCAGAATGAGTTTCCATCAATGCCTCCTGTAAACTCAGCTTACTCTATCCAGTCAGATGCAGTTGAAAATGAATCATATCAAAGCTCCCTAAAGTACCCCAGCAGACAGGTATTATTCTATCATTTCATTTTTGGATTTTGATTATATTTTGTTATGACTAAAATAACACAGATTTATGGATTTGCACCCACCATCACATTGTTAGAAATTTTTCATTTGGTATGTCAATCCTCTCATCACTAGCACTTCACATACGCCAATATAAATTTTCTCGAAAGATGTTGAGTTCTTGATTTATTAGCTGGAATTGGTTTGAATAAAAAGGATTTGTTTTTGGAAATTCTATAACAGATAATTTTGGAGTAATGAAGATCATCAAGTAATGCAAAAAATAATTCTGTAAGAGAATTTTTTGCTGAAATGTGAACATGAGTTGTGGTGTTGTGCATGTCTTTGGTTCAAGGGAGGCTTACCCTTCAAAAGCAGTGCGAGCTGAGTTACTTTGAGCATACTTTCGAGTACTGGTAAGTGGTAACTAAGCTTTGTCCCTCTCTTTTTCCTTCTATAAGAAAAAATTAAAGATAAAAAAAAAACAAACAAAGAAGGGTCTATTTTGAGCATACTTTCAGGTAAGATATTTTGAGCATACTTCAATATCTTGGATTGTTTTTTATGTTACATCATTAATGCTATTAACTATGTTTATATTATATGGATTAATTCTGTGGATTACAAGATAAGAAGATTACAATAGGCTAAGGCCATTGAGTTACAAACAAGCTGATGTGTTTCCTTTGTATTTTTCTTTCATCAGCAAGCCCAGTTGTGAGAATGTTTCCAAAAAGGTTATCTCATCAGTAGGGGTGTGGTCATTAACAAAGGATTATTCATGGGATACTATTATTTGTCATGATTCTGTTGATGTGAGATGGACAACACTTGGTGATCTCTTAATTAATGGAAAACTTTTGGGATGCTTATACTACCGAAACTTTGTTGTAGTCTGTGTAGCAGATATATCGGTAGGATTATCTTTTGTCAATCTGTTATTTTCAGTGGCAATTTTGAGTTTTTGAGTGCCAAATTTTTAATTTTCAATAGAGATTTGAGAAATTACATGTGTATTTATAAACTACTCTATGAACTCAGTAAACAAATTGATTTGAGTTTCAAAATGATTTTGTTTTTAAAAAATTATATGACATAAAGAAAAGAAAGGATAAAAACATTTCGATGTTATATCCATTTTGTTTTGAATATGCTCCCATCATCACGTTGTTAGCAATTTTTAATTGATCAGTTGGGTTTTAATTAATTGGATCCTACACTAAAATATATTTATGCTTTCCTCTTTATTATGAAGTTCGAATATATCTTTTGTTTTGAGTTAACAAACTAAGACTAAATTCTAAGTTATTTTGTGTTTTGCTCTAATAAAAGAATGTAAGTTTAAATATATATGTCAGTAATAAGCTTCAATGGAGAGTTTGGTTCAATGCATATTCATTAAGTACTTCCTCAGATGAATGGCAGAAAAATGTGTTACATGCATATCATTCTGGACTTACTTTCAAATGCTAACACCAACAAAATGTGAGAGATTATAAAATGTTTGCAAATGTTTTTTTTTTCAAAAATAAAATAAATTGAGCCCTTATATTGAATCCAACCACTATGAGGTTGTGAATATTATATGCATCACTTTTGTATATGATTTTTCTTTTAATATTTAAAGTGAAAATCTATTATGGTGCTTGGTAATTGTGCAGGGAGTTTTCATATTTTTGTAATTAGAGGACTTGCGAGAGATAGTGAAATCCAAAAAGGTAGTGTTTTGGAAGCTGAAGTTGAGATGTTCAAAAAGTTTTTAGAGATAAGTGAGTGATTGTATATTTATCAAAAAGTTTTATTTGTTTTGGACATTGATTTTATATGTTATTTTGAACTTTGCAGCTTTTATCTTGATCATTGATTAGGGAATCTATTTTGTTTTTTTATTGGTGTCTTTTATATTAACCATGTGGACCTTTCATAAGTTCTCTATTCTATTTAAGTTAATTTTCAATATTTTTGTGTGTATTTATTATTTGTTACTATTTTGGATTTTTATGTTCTCCTCCATTATGGGGCTCGCAATGTTCAAAGTGTTAGGAATGCTATAGTTTTAATATTAATTCTTTTATGATGTTCTTAGTGTGCTTTTGATCATTTCTGCTAAGCCAACTTGATAGAGAATGTGAATTCCTAGACACACAAGAGGATAATGAATGACAATCTTCTAATTGGTCTTCAAAAAATGAGTTGTATTCCGGTATGGGATTTATTTTTCTTTTCATATGAATTTATTAGATCATTGTGAAATATTCTTATTTCTTTTCATATGGTGAATCCCACCCCCATTGGATATTTTGCATTCCAATAAGAATTTGCAAATGGTAGTTTTGTTTAAAATCCTAGAATGGGAGAATAATAGGTTGGTTTGGCAAGGGCTTCTTTTTTTACTTCTCTTTTTAAAGAATATAATCTTTTGTCATGTTTTATGCTTGATTATATTTCTTGCATTCTGTTATTTTTTATTATATTTAATAGATTAGTAATTACAATTAGTTTCTAGGTGTTTACTTTTAATTAGTTGTTGGGCTTTAGGCTGTTCAATTTGATGTGAGTTGTCTTAATTTACGTTAAAAATTGCTGTTCATGATATTCACATCTATCTTTGTTATCTTTCTGATTTTTGTTTGATGGCAAATCTCAACTTTGTTATTATAAACAGAATTGTTTGAAGATCAAGCAAAGACATTGGTAAATATTGCTGTTGATAGTGGATGTTACATATATCAAAGTCCAAGCTTAAATATTCTCATGGATTATCCCAACTTTAAAAAGATGACTTCATTGCAATTTCATGATTGGCCTAAGGTACCTTCCTTTAGGAAAAAAAATATCTTACAGGAATTTAGATACCAAATTCACATATTTGTATGCACGGTATGCACTATCTTGGGCGGTTTTCGTAGGTGTGTATGTTTATACTTTGGATCTTTCAATATTTTTTTATGTTTTTGGTAAATTTGTATATAACATAAAAAAAAGAAAGACAGCGAGAAAAGGAAAAACAAGATAACACTTGAATTTTAAAAAGGAAAGACGGTGAGAAAAAGAAAAATAAGATAACACTTGAATTTTTTCTTCTTTCTGAAACTATGCCACCTTTGTTGTGGCATATACTATACAAATGTAAGGTGATGTAATGTTCATGGTAGATAATATTTTTGTTTAAATAAAAGAATTTTGGTGCTGGACAACAAAATGTTCAAATTTTTTGGAGAAAAAAAAAAAGAAAGTGACCCAAGCTACTGATGCAAAACTACATAGTAAGTATAAAATATAACATTTTTGTGTATTTTTTAATTTTAGTCTAGAAGATTTTAGCAAAAAGTTATGGAAGATAAAAAAAAATTATTCATGACTAAATTGTATGATTGATGGTGTAATCTTTTGAGAATAAATTTAGTTTATCTGATTCTTCTTTGGATTTGTTCATAATGTGTTTGAACAAATTGTTTTTTGTTAGCAATTTAAACATGTGATGCTTTGATGAGATGGTTTTATGTGTGATTTTAGGATTTGGGTTGAGACAAACCCAACTATTAACTATTCGAGATCTATTTGGAAAAGGTAATTTTGTTAGTGTTGAACAGAAAGCTTAGCGTTTATCCCAAACTTGCTAAGATTCAAGATGTTGGCAACAAGGCAAATTTGTCGGTTGAGCATTTTCTTATTTTGTTAACAGTTGAGTATTGTTCATTTCAGCAAGAAGTCAGATATAAGAATGTCAACCAACCCAACTAATTCTGCTGTTGGTGTCTTTATTTCATGACGGTAATGAATCCAAGGTCAAAACTCACAAACACACCTTAAATTATGAATTTTTGAATAAATCAGTGTCATACTTGGAGATGACTTATTGATTATGCTCTTAGTTTAATTTCCTTTGGCACTTCGTTAGTCAATATGAAAATGCAAAAAAATCTTATGACTAGAATGTATAATGATGTAGATATTAAAATAACCACAGTTTTGTAGGCCTTTTCATCAACCAGTCCTATGATATACTGTCTTCATATGATGGTTACACCCACCTTCAAAGCATATGTCATTAAATCATATGATGTTCTACAATAGCATCGTAGCTAAATTAATAGGGTGAAAAAGTGATTACTTGCTGTATTTTACATTCAAAGATGCTTTTGAAATTTTTAAAGTGATGTTATACATAGGATCAAATATAAGGAAAGGAACTGAATTATACATTGAAATTTTAAACATTTATCAAAAGAAGTCTCTTGAAATTTAAGAAAAAAGAGTCAATGTAATATTGCTGGTGGATCAAAAAAACTAAACTTTTATCTGAAAATTATACTTTGATAAGTAAGCTTGGATAACGTTTGAGGACGTATACCAAACTAACGAGAACAAGTGACCCAAAAATTTGATTCATGTGAATTTCTCTCTAACAAATGATTGGTATAAGTTATGCACAACAAATTTGTATCGTGCCTTGGTCCATTTTTGGAGCTTATTGCGACTAGAATCTTCATTTTCGGACAACTATTTTGTATATCTTTGGGTGTAAATTTTGTTGGTTGATCCATGGTAAAAAAAATTTATCATTCAATAAACCTGAAAAATATATACTTCATTGTTTAAAACCCTTGATAATACCCGTCCAAAAAAAAAGCGTTGATAATAACAAAATAAGATTTTTTATTTAATTGAATTGAATTTTTATGAACATTGAATTGTTTATTTTTTGTTTATAGCTTAAATATGTCATGAGTTGATGAGATAATTTCATTATAATACTATTTAGCTCAAACAAAATTTGCATATGAATACATCAAATACTTATCGTATAATGTGCTAAACTATAAAAGTTAAATGAGTATAAGTAGTGGCAATTTTATCCCCCATATCTTTGACATTGTCAACAAGCATCAGTTTATAAATTTCATAATAGGCTTTTGCTTCTTACTTTTTACAACTAAAACACATTCAAATAAGATAACATTTTTATTTTTATGGAAAAATATATATAGACTTCTTTCAAGTACTACTTATATCAGAAAATAAAAATTACACAAATACCTCTATTTGAATATTAAGACATGTTCAATTTATTATTCATTGGCAAACCATTGTGGTTAACATTTTGTATTATATTTTGTTTTTTCTTCGTTTAAATTGAACTTTACAAAGTGTGGTAAGTAATAGGCAGAATAATAAAATAAATTAGGATTATCAAAGTCGAATGCAATTTTAGAATTGTATTTATTAAAATACTTTTTTTAAAATTTCTAAGTGATTGATATTTGATAGTTGACACATTTACATAATAGTTTATATATATAAAAAGAGAAATCATTTCAATAATCTTCTTTTAATAGAAAGTTTATTTATTTTTTATAATTTTAGTTAAAATGTGTTATTAAAATTATGAATTGAAAAAAAAAATTATAGAAATGATAAAAAAATATTAATTAAAATATTAAAAAAATTATCCACTGCAAATATTAATATTAATTTTTTAACCGAATTAAACATCAATAATATAATAAAGATTAACCACTAAATATGCATATATATTAAATAAATTAACTCTTTCAGTAAAAAATATAAATTTAAATATAACAAAATAGATTAATTAGTGCATGAGCCATACACATGATAAATTTCAATAATTTTTATTTTAATTTCTACTTATTTTTCTAATACAGTAAGTGTGTTAGATTGGCATGATCAAATTGTTAGTATGAATGGTTATTAATTTTCAACCTTTGAAAAATTAGACCTTTTTTTATATGTTTGTTATGTAACAGTAAACTTAAACTTATAAATGTACAATTAAATTCCTACGCCTAAATATAATTTTAGCAGTATTTATTAAATATTATTTGAAAAGTTAACATAAATATCATATATATTAATGAAATATTGTTTGGCCGGGCGTAGCCCGGGTTTTAGACTAGTTAGTATGAAATAAGAAAGAGATGATTAATCAGATTAAATAAATTAAAAAATATTACTAAATAAAGTAAATATCACAATAATTATATTACTAATTGAAAAAAATTAATTTAATCAGAGGAAATGTTTATTGAAAATAGACAATTAAAGATCATCAATGAATAAAAATAAATAGGATGTAATACATTAAAGAATAATTTGGTAGTATAAATAATAAAATCAAATTATTATATACAATTTTTACTTTTTACATTATTATGATTGAAGTTAACATTAATGGTAAAAAACTAATTTTAAATAGTCCCAATTTATATTTTACAACATAATTAAAGCACAATTAATAATTTTTTATTTTGTGATTAATCAAAATTTTTTAAATTTTTTGATTAAGTCTTCTGTATTTTATGATGGATAAATTTTTTCTACAAAACACAAAGTATATAATTAATTAAAAAAATCAAGAAAAAATTATAAAAAATCAAATAAAAGATAAAAATAGAGTAAATATTTATTTTGAAACTAAAAATTATTTGTTAATTGTGCTAGAAATTTTAAAAATTTGTATCTTATTATATAATTAATTTTGTTACTCACTTTAATTTTATTATTCATTTATTGTATCTAAAAAAATATATAATGTCACACTTATTTTAAAAAAGATGAAATTTTTCAAATACATGGTATAATATATAATTTAAAAACAATAAAATAAAAATATCTAAAATTTTATAATAGTATTTAAAATTTTCAATGGCAATAATACAAAGTGTTTAAATCGACCAAATGAATTAAATAGTTATCCTTTGCACATCTTATTTAAATTTGAATTTTAAAATTTAATTTGTATCTTTTTTTCTAATATAAATTATTTTTGACAAAAAATAGAGAAAATAATTTATTAGACCAAAAAAAATCCTATTAAAAAATTATTATAAGAAGATTTATAATTAGAGAATAAAAGAATAAAAGTATTAATAATAATTAAAAAAAAAGAACGAAGCTTGTATTAAAGAATGTTAGAAAAGAAATAATAAAGTTTATATTAATAATAATAATACTGAGGAATGGTGTTGTTGCTTTAGGCTTCTAACCTTTGTTTTTGGCCATTTTTCTCTTTTCTTTGCTTTTTTTTTAAATTATCAAGTCATAAAAAAATAAAGAACAATTCAAGAAAACGAAAACAATAAGATCGAAAACAGTAAGATCAATAGTAACTATACAAATCAAAATACATAGGAGAAAAACAAACTATTATATGATAGAATTAACATGAGTATATTTCATCATTAAATAAACAAAGTTAACGCACAACAAAATTACATATAAAGAGAAAAAAAAAGAAAAAGAAAAAAAAGTCAAACTATCGAAAGTGATAAAAAGATTATTTTATATAAGATTATAAAATAATGAATTTCTAACTAAATTAAGTTATATTTATTATTATTAGAAAGGGTAAGAGAGAGCAGTAGAGAAAATGTTTGTGTGTTATCAAGTTGTGTAGAATGATACGATATAGAAGGGTATTTATAGGTGCTAAGAGAATCGAAATAATAAAAACGTAATATCCTATAATAAATATTCAGATATGTTAAATAATGCTAGTTGATCTAATTAATCCTAATTGTACTTTAACAATTATATTCAATTAATTGATATACATAATATTAAATTGTGTGATACTTAAATATCTAATCAAATTAATTAGTTGATATAATTAATCCACCGTAATAAATTGTATTTAATGCCACGTCAACTTTATCGTTAAGTGCAAAAATTTGATTTTTATATAATAGAATAGATAGATATCTCATTATTCGTTATTTTAACTTATTTATTATATATTTTTTTATATTTACCACTCAATATATTAAAATACAATTTATATTTAGATAGGAATTACATAGATATTTAATTAAAAGAGCATTTAATTTTTTAAAATATAAAAATAGTTTTAATTTCTTTGAATTTTTTAACATTTTTTGTATTTTTTAAATAAACGACAAACCTATAGCAAAAATAGGAAGAGATGGAAGTTTTATTGAAGAGGAAAAAAACAAATATAATTAAAATTTGTACATTTAAATGTATTTGAACTTTAAAAAATGAGACGAGATATGAGAACACACAGATACTTGGCTTCAATGAATTTTTTTATACCATTCAACTCATAATTCTTTAGTTTTTTATTTTATTTTCTTTTATTTCATATGAATTTATCAGTGCCAAACATGCATCATATAGAGTGTTTTTTTAACTTCATCCTAATCCATATATTATCTTTGCTAAACAAAATATAAAAAGAAAAAAAGACAATAAATAAATTAAAATTATTATTATTTAAAGAGAAAAAGATAGATTAGTATTTTTGTATTTTAAATTAATTAAGATCTAAATAAAAGATAACGTTAATTTAAAAAAGTTAAATTAAAATTAACTCAAATATTGATATTTAAATTATAAAATAAATTGATTTTCATATTTTATAAAATATTATACTCGCAGTAGTTGTAAATATGATGCTACTTAAAATTAAATAAAGTAACACAGATAAGATAAATAAAAAAAAATAACTTAATCTTGTATAAAATTCACCTATAAAATTCTGTACCGAAAAATGAATTTAATTTTAATATATTAATAATATAAAATATTTTATATAGTAATTCAATTCAATTAGATTTATCTATTTAGATCATTATTGAAAAATAAATTTTTTTTTGTGACTGAAATAAATTAAACAAAGAAAAACAAAACAAATAAAACAAGGAACTGCTTAAATAGAGGGGCAGTCCTGTTTAAGACTACTCTTAAACTCTTCCCAAGGTGAAAGAAGCTCCACATGCGAAAGTTGTAACTTCATCGCCATCTTTGCCATAATATCTGCCACCGTGTTTGCATCTCTCATAATCAAACGAAAGTCAACACGCCAATTCCAATGCATGATATCTCTTATTTTGAGCACCAATGGATCAATAAACCAAAAACTATCTTGGTGATTAGTAACAAGATTAAATGCTTCCACACAATTCGTCTCACAAATAACATCTACAATCCGTCTCACAAATAACATCTCGTTGACCCACATCCCAAGCTAAGAGATATCCTCTCCAAATAGCAAACAATTCTCCTTGAAGAATACTATTACTCTCAATCATTCCCAAACACCCCCTTTGCCAACTCCCATTACAATCTCTAATAACACAAGCAAAACAACACTATCACCCGAACCAAAATAACTAGCATCACAATTAATCTTAAAAGTACCAATGGATGGGGGATTCCAAAAACCATTTAGAGTAGAGGGAAGGGACATACGTTGTAATTCAAGAATATTCCTAAGCTCCTTTTCTGAAGTTAATGCCAGACAAATCACTTTTTCCGGAGGCCAAGTTTCATGGGGATTAAATATGTCATTATTCCTTACTCGCCATATCCACCAAAGTCCCGAAAAAAACTTGAACGGATGCTCTCTGCTATCCCGAAAAGAACTTGAACGGATGCTCTCTGCTATGATACAAGAATCAGTTCTTCAAATCCAAAGGATGACAAGAAATATCCAACCTATGCCAGACAAGCTGAGCTTTTGGACAATTCCGAATACAATGTAAAACTGATTCCTGGCTAGAAAGACATCTTGGACACCTATCCGATGACGACATCCCTCTTCTAAAGCGAAAACTTGCATTAGGAAGAGCCTCTTTAAGACACAACCAAGCCAAAAACTTATGCTTTCCGGAACAAGATGACGCCAAAGCCAAAGCCAATTCTCCCGCTCCTCCCAACCAAACAGTTGCTTACACAACCACAAGTAACCATTGCATGAGTTATAGACTTTGGTAGCAGACCCACTCCAATACCAACCCACTTCCGGACTTGCTTGTTCATCTGGATTGTAAGAGAGAATATTACCTTTCAGATTTTGAGATAAAGGAGAATAAAGAGTATCCAAATGCCACCTACCAACCGATCAAATATCTTGTATCCGGAGATTCGAATCAGAAATGTGAACATAATCCATCTCATTAGATAACCGTCCTTCTCTCCTCCAGCTAGAAAACCAAAAATTCTGGTTCAAATCTCCAATACACCAAGCAAACACATCCTTCAACACTTCCCAAGCCTTGCAAAGACATCTCCAAATGGGAGAGTCCTTGTTCTTAGGATAACTAAAACAGTCATATAGAGATGATCGGTATTTGGCATCCAACAATTGGACCCATAGCTTGTTTGGCTGCTGGAAAAAAGTCCAAACTAGCTTCCCAAGAAGAGCAATATTTACACGATAAGGATCTCTAATCCCCAAACCTCCATATTTTTTTGGAGTAACTAGTACCTTCCAACTAACAAGATTCAATCCTCTTCCATCAACTTATCCTTTCCAAAGAAAATTCCTCATCATAGACTCCAATTTACTAATGATTCCTTTGGGAAAAATAGAGACTTGCATCTGGTACGTGGGAATAGCGGCGACAACAGAATTAACCAAGCAGAGTCTACCAGCCCGATTGAGTAAACTCCCTACCCAGCACGCCCGGACGAACCGCGCCCCGCACGCCAAGGCGCGTGCAGGCAAGCGGAAGCATACGGGAGGGCCGAGCCAACGCCGCTCGGCAGGATTCAAAGGAGGCGACGAAGGATACTCGAGGGACAGGCCGAAGCGTCACCTGCTTCGGCCAGAACCGAAAAGCCGCATTGAAAAATAAATTTAACATATCCACGTACAACTACTTTAAATTAAATAATAATTATCAATACTATATGAGGATACATTATTCCACTAAGAGTAATTGCCATAAGAAATAATTCTCTAATTTTCTATACTAATATTAGAAAGTTTATATAATACTATATAATAATATTATCATTATCAATATTATATGATATCAAAAAAAAATCACCGTGCTAATATAATATTATCAATATTATATAAATCATCCTTATATTTATTTTTCTATGCATATATAATTAATTAATTAACTAATATAACAAATTATAATTAATATAGTAAAATTAATTAAGTAATATATATTATAATAAATTATATTAATATTTAAATATCTAATCAAATCAATTAGTTGATATAATTAAGTCATAATAATAAATTAAATTGAATGAGTTAAAATAATTAAATCGAAAAACATTTTTTGAAACATACCACATTAGTTCCACCATTAAATGCAGAAATTTAATTTTTATATAATAGAATAAATTTGAACACCTAAATTTTCACCCTTCAATAATGAGCATTCCGAATCAATTTGTACATGTTGACTCATCAAATATTGACACAAAAAGAACTTAATTAGAACTCAGAAAAACAAAACCTAACATGCATCGTGGAAATCGAAATCACCGACCAAAAGAAAACAAGTATGTGTTGTGTGTGTGAGTTTGTTGATGTACACGTTGATGAACATGGCTCCTACTGCACTCTCCTATCTTCTCTCATCGGCAAATCTTCACCGTTTCCCTTCCCCAAACCCTAACCCTAATTTCCTCCATCCGCGTACCACCACCCAATTCCTCACCTTCGCATCCAATTCTTCACCGCAAAACTCCACCGCCACTCCTCCTCCTCCCACTCCGCCTCCGCCGGAACCCTCCGAGAAGAAATCATTTGCGGTGTCCACCGGCGAGCTGTTCTTAGGTATCGCGACGCGCCTGATCAAGGGCAGCAGGGGAGGAAGCATCGTAGCGGATTCCTCTTCGGCTTCGGTGAAAGAGGAGGAGAGGATTGGTGCGGTGGTGGAGGATGAGATCCAACCCGACGTCATTTGGGAGCAGAGAGTGAAGGACGTTGAAGCTGAGCGCAAACGCAGAGTCGTCACAAGCCCTGGCTTTAGTTTCTCTGCTGCTGGTCTTCTCTTCCCTTACCATCTTGGTGTTGCTCAATTCCTCATTGAAAATGGTTACATCAAGGTCTTTTTTTTATAGAACAACTCTTGTTTCATGTGCTGTTCTTTTTGCCTGATTAATTATTTGGGAAATGATCAAAATTATTGATTTTTAGATTGGAATTGTTTGTATTGATGCAGGAAACTACTCCTTTAGCTGGTTCCTCTGCAGGAGCTATAGTATGTGCTGTGATTGCTTCTGGAGCTAGCATGGAAGAAGGCTTGAATGCTACTAAAATCTTGGCTGCCGATTGCCGCGACAGGGGAACTGCATTTCGACTTGGGGTTTGACTCGGCACTTGTTTAATATTTAGTCGTTCTTGGTATCTATGCTTGTTTCTCTTTCGGTTACCAATGGATCAGTGATGATTTAGTTCAAATAACTTGCCATTATTATACTCTTATTTACACTCATGATCCTCTTATTTTGGACTTTTTGTGTTCACAAAGACTTGCAATAAGCAAGCTATGATCTGTTCTGTTCTGTTTGGTTAGACCATAGACTCTTTAGGTGTGTCTGATTTTCTTTTATTTTGTAACTTGCGCTGCTAATATTGAGATATCCCTAGATAAGGATCATAAAAGTTGTTTTATTGTGATATTATGCTTGTGCCTTATTTTGCTTTTTGAGTGTAGGCTGTTCTTTTGTTTTTCTGTGTAGGCTGTTCTACGGGACGTTCTTGAGAAATTTTTGCCAGATGATGTTCATGTCAGATCGAATGGGAGAGTTCGGGGTGAGATTGGATATCTAGATTATTTTTTAACAGAATTATAAAATCTATAGCTAGAAGTGATATGCTATAGAGGAGGAAAAATGTGGCGTGTCTTGTATAGTGTTGTCTACAGTAATCATATACTATTTAGTTATAAAGTTGCATTTATAACTTAATGTTATAATTATATTATTTGTGTCTGGAACAAAATAAATAACTCCAAAGTGAAGATGGGGAGCTGTCTAATTTTCCTTTATCAGTAGTAGACTGGATGCGGCCGAGCCTTATTATATTACCTTCCCTTGCAGTTGCTGTGACACAGCTTCTTTGGAGACCCAGGGGTTTGCTGGTGGATCAGTTTGATTCTAAGGAAGATCTCATCAATGCAGTTTTTACTTCTTCCTTCATTCCAGGGTGATTTGTTAGTATACCATTTTTACTTGGTTGGATGTGATCTTCTTAACGCAGCATATATGATAAGTGAATTTGTAACTTATTTTGATTGTACTCTAGATATCTTGCACCAAGACCAGCAACAAGGTTTAGAAATCGACTATGCGTTGATGGGGGCTTGACATTGTTTATGCCACCAACATCTGCAACACGAACGGTATTCTTGATCTTTATGATTGTTTTGTTTCAATTCTGATATGCTTAAAAGAATTTATGATTGATGAGACTCTTGTCATATTTCGACCTCAATAAGCATATTCCTCTCTGCAGGTTCGTGTTTGTGCTTTCCCAGCTAGCCGATTGGGATTGCAAGGGATAGGGATTAGTCCAGATTGCAATCCTGAAAATGTTACTAGCCCCCGACAGGTAATTATGCAGTTTTTGAATTGTCATAACAGTTTTCTTAAGGACAGGAGATGATTGATCGTTATGCATTGAACTATTTCAGCTTTTCAATTGGGCTCTCGAGCCAGCAGATGATGCAATTCTTGATAGACTCTTTCAGCTTGGATATTTAGATGCTGCTGTCTGGGCGAAGGAAAACCCAGTCGAAGAAATAGTTCAAGATGGTAGTCCTGCGCTTGGAAATAGCATTGCAGAATAGCTCATTATGTAGACTGAAGATGCACGAGGAACAAATTATGTTACCCTTGAAATGGAGCGTCAAGTCAACAAGTAATGATGTCTTGAAGTAAATAACTAGAGGAATGAATTTCGTTGTTTTAATGTACATTGCCATAGGCGAAAGAAAAATGGAGAGGTATACATGTTAAATTTCTAAGCCACAAGGGTCATGTAGTTTAATTTAGAATCCCTGACCCTCTATCTGATTTATTGTGAAATAAAACAGAATTTATTACCTTATCGGTGACAAAAGTCATAATTGTACTTGAGTTCTCCTCCATAAGTGATGCCATTTTCCCATGTGATCATATCAGAAACTATCGGGTCCTTCTAGTGTTATGGTTATTGATACCAATGATGAAGTATGGACAGGCAAAAATATCAGTATCAAGATATTCTAAAGTGGAGGAGTTGGTAAAGTGATAAAGTGAGAAATTAATTACTCTTAAATTAAGATAGTGGGGTACACATTTTATGGAAGTTATAAAATCAATGATGATTAGCTTTTTATTTTACCACTTTATTAACTTCTTCATTTTAGAATTTAGATTCATTTTAGAATTTAGAGAATTCAAATTCAAAATATTATATATGCGTATAGTGTGCTTATTAATAGGTTCTCACATTAACTTTCTAATGCTTTATTTTATAGTTAAAATAAAAGGTGGATAGCTTAAGGAATATTGTTATTTTAAATGACACAAGTATCATAGATATTTCACAGAATAAAATTATAAACCAATAAAAAACTAACTTGGGTTGATATAATAGTTAGATCGCTAATCCGTTTAAACAAATATCAAGAATTTAAATCTAACATTGCATATGCAGTAACTTAGTAATCTAACATTGCATATGCAGTAACTTAGTAATCAACAATACATCTACGACGATTAGCATTTAGCTAGGTTCTTTAAATATTTAGACTAGAGGTTTAAATTTTGATATATAGTCAATTTGGGGCCGAGATTAGTACATAGGAAAGGAGCAATGACCCCTCTAAATTTATAATATTTACATATAAAGTTCTCTATTTTATAGTTAGGCTCCCCTAATTTTATTTATTTTCTCTTCTCTCAAGTTATGGAATTAACATTAAAGTAGTCTCTAAAAATGATTACGACTATTAAGATAATTTCTAAAATTTCAATTGTAATAATTACTTTATTAAAATTGACAGAAATACACTACATTACTCCCTAACAACAAGATAAAAACTATTTTAGTATAGATATTTAAGAATCACTTTAGAACTTAACTTTAAATTATGTCTTTCATGTTAGTCTCTTCCAAGCAAAAGCTCTGGCTCCATCTCTGAGTAGTTGGTATATCAATCTTGTACGGATGACTAAGGGGTAATAACAAAAAATTGATTTATTAAAGGCATCATGAAATGCCTTCAAAGTTAGTTCAAACTAATAATGATGAATACATAAACAAGATTAATTTCGTAATAGAATAAGGCCTGTTTGAAACCTAGTAGGAGTTTGAAGTGATAGAGATATATAATATATTGTATAATGCATAGTTGACAAAGAAATTAATAGAAACTATATAAAGTGAGTGGGAGACAAGGACAGCCCATTTCGCATCTATCAAGCTTTTGCAGCAGCAAGTCAAAAAGCATAATAATGAAAGTATGAAACCTCATGGCCACCGGGGTCAACGGACATACAAGTAGCAGTTAAGTCATATTATTATTATTATTATCATCATCATAGTATATGAACTTCAGTTTCAATTGCATGATGCTATAACAATAATAATCCTTTTGCATAACCTTGTTTACATTGTTCCACCTAAAAAGACACCAGTCATATGTAACATCAACATATATTAGCAGATATTCCTTTACACCATTCACGTAAATATTTAATAATAACATAAACTTGGACAGACAAATGCAACCTTAAATTCAAAGTAGTATTAATTTCACTCTTTTTCTGAAGCAACATATGCGCCCACCATGTAAACATGTATCCCCACAAATAGTACAAGCTCCATGCACGCTAGTTTATGCACCCATCTTTCTTCAGAAAAGCTACACCCTCAAATTCAAACCAATTATAGAAAAGGAAAAAAAAACACAATAAGAAAGAAAAATAAGGTATATAGTATGTAGCACTTTGTTTCTTTCTGGTTTATTTTTTCATTATATTATAACTAACCTAGCTAGCTCTCACTTGTTCTTCAGAGTTAGGCTAGGTTTTCTTCCATTTCCTAAGCTTTGTTTTTGCTCTTTAGGGTTTCTCAGGTTTCATGTTCCATAGACATTTTGGCATTCTGTCCACCTCCATTTTTATTGTTAGCTGCTAACATTCTTTGTAGCATTTGGAGGTAGCCAGTATGCCAAACAGGCTCTGTGAACTTGTCTCTGAGAAGCCTCTTAGGGCTCTTTTGCTCCAAACCGCGGCCCGGATATCTTTCTAAAGAGGTAATTTTATTCAAATAGAAAATCTATAGGTGGAAATTCAGGCGCAGTTAATTTTATATAAAGTTAATAGTTGAGAACGGTTAGATAATAATTTAGTTAAATCTGTCAAATCATTTAACGACTCTCAATTATTAACTTCACACTAAATTAATTGCACCTGAATTTCTATCAAATCTATATCGTTATTATTAGCTCTTAAGAGAAAACAAGTATGTAACACTATGATGAGGGCTCTACATACATTTTGACATCATTTGTCTGCACTCTTTTTATGGATTAGGAGTTAGTTTTTTCAGATATTTTAAGCTAACGGGTCTTAGTCTTTAACTTTTGTAGGTTCCAACTTGATTATTCCTAACAAGTAGGATTTTAGTTTGTTTAACTAAAGGATGTGGTATATATTTAGTTATCTTTGCATATTGATTTAATAATTTCTTTGCCAGTGAAGAGAGATCTGCATGCTATGGACATCAAGATTCCAAGATGTTTCATGATCTTGAAAAGTGAATATTTACATATTATTTTACATTGAGCTCCGGCAATTTAACGATTTCGATCTCTTTAATTCATTGAGGACTTGTAATTAGAAAAAGATACTTAAAGAGTTAAGACTTAAGAGCATATAATAGATGCATTATCTTGTGTATGTCTATTTTTTTTAGTCCTATCCTTATAAAATTAAATTCAGCTTCAAACATGAGTATAGGTGATGATATTACTCTTTCTCCCTCCTTTTTTTTTTTGGTATTTGTGTCCTCAACTTTTGTCTTGGCTTGTTAAATAATGGGGAAATTGCAGCTTTTGCATGTTTCAAACTTTATATATTCTTGTCCCTCGTGTTGTTTTACGTCCATATGTTTTGAACCGCACGGTTTCTTGCATTAAAGCATTGATCTCTTTCTCGTAGATTAATTGATTAAATCAATAAATAGAGATGTTATCTATATATGATCAACCTTTTTTATTGCTTTATTTAATAAAACATAATATGTACACGTCAAAAACCAATAATTGTGTATATTTATATATAAATACATATGTTATTTTATATCATTTTATATATTTTGTATATCAATGCATATTTTATATAAATTGCTGATTTAGTAAAAGCTTAATAATTTAAAAAAAAAAGACATGAATATAAAATATCAAATACAAAATTATGTTTAAATTAGAGACATGCATGTAAAAGAGACTGTGACAGCATGTGTTGTGAGTACAGTACTTCCATGAAGACAGTTTCTGCACTTAACATACACACATTTATAGGATATATAAAAGTCAAACATGCTCATCACCACAACCCACTACCAAAAGTTATTTTAAGTCAGCTCCATATATACATTCATTCATTGTAAATTTTCCTCCCATTCTTAAAAGGAGCTGCCCTTCTATTTATTACAGAGCCAACATAAAAGAATATTAGGTTAGTGTAATTGAATTTTGAAGAGTAAACAAAGGCACAAAGTCCAATTATACTACTCATAATCTTGCAAGGTTGAAACTATGGATATCATACCTTAGTCATAATATTTTTTTGGATTATATATATATATATTTCCAGTATAGATGATCATGATTTTACCACAACCACATTTGTGTGTGTGTGTAGAATTCTAAACATACAACCCCAGTTTATAGTCTTTAAAGATTCTTGATTAAACTTGCAATGTATAATAGTGTTTACGGTGGCAATTAGCTTAGTTTAATCAACTTTCCTACTTAGAAATTATGGGTACATCATAATTCCATTTTTCTCGAGAGATCACGTTGAGGTTCAAAGTCTTTAGTAAAACAGCGTAGTCATTAGTAAAAAACCATGGTATGAGATCAACCACTTCAAGATACAAGTGACCTATGTACAATAAAGCTCCCTCACATCATAAAATTATATTTAATTTAGTGATTGTCATGATATCTAAAGTTTGGTGCTTAATTTGTCAAAAAAGATTAAAAGTCAATATTTAATTTAAATAGTATAAAAATAAATAATTTTTAAATATTTAATATTTACTTTAAAAAGAAAGTCGGCAACTGAGAATTGGCCTATTTAAATATGAATCTGTAAGTAGAATGATTAACATATGGTACAAGAATTATCTATAAAAAGAACCCCCAAATATCCAATGATAACGAGAAGAAAAACATGAATGGATTCTTGGGAATATTTCAATTGTCTTGAAGATCTCAATTTATACCAAGCTCTTCTTTAAGGCACTTAACTGCTTCTGATACACCGTCCTGCAAGTGTTTAATAACATGAATACATTCAATTATTGCATATAATGAACTAATAATCTTACTGTTACAAAAGGAGACCAAGAATGCATATAGAGCAGATGAAGTATGTAACATCATCAGCCATGAAAATTAATTAAATTATGCTTTGTATTAAGAATATGAATTACCTCAAGTGATATTCTTTCAGAGATTTCTGCAGCTCTTGCTTTGACTCTTGATGATAATGCATCATGTATTGCCTTTGATAGCACATGTGCAGCTTCCTGTACACTTGTTTCATCATTTTTATCAGGAACCAAATGGTTTCTACTGAGCGGTTCTGGCGAAACGCCAAGCCAGTGCATTCTCTCGGCCCAGTAGAACTGATCTAGCATGAAAGGGCACACTACCTACAAGTTTTGCTCAACCTAGTCAAGTACATCAAAGAGTGATACTCATTGCAAAAATGAATAGAAACCAAATGAAGTGGATTCTTCCTTGGTTGTAACAAAATATGGTAGCAAGGGTTTGATTCTAACCTGAGGCGTGCCTGCTTGTAATGCAGCAGCAGTAGTTCCACTAATTAGAGGCAGAAGACAATCCATGCAAAATATACATATTAGTACACGTTATCGTATATGTTTCACTTTAATTACAACTTTGAGGGGCTCAGAATAAAATTTGGTCCTACCTGCCTCCATGATGAATCACAGCAGCACAGTTTTTGAAGAGCCAACTATAGGGTAGGGAACTATTTGCAAAACATAAAAACATGCCATTACTTGATGCTGAAAAAAAAGTCGTTAAATCGTCTAAATACGGATATGGTTTCTGTTCATGACAAAATATTATGGTGTTGTTTGATGTATGTAGGCTAAGCCCAAAAGAGGCTTACATGGTTGCTTTTTGGTGTTGATAAAATCTTAAAGGGTGCATTAAATAACTGTAACTGTAAGTGACACTAGAGTAGCTAAAGAAAACTCACCCAAAAAAGCAAAAGAGTTGTCCATCACAAAGACAAACACAATCTTCATTCCATTTTTTCTGGTCAGATGATTCTTCAGCAGCAAGCTTACGAACAATCAATTCTAAAGGTTCATAGCCAGCTGTAAAGAGAATAAATCTGTACCTTGTAGTGTTCAGGACAGTCTGAAGAACAGAAAGAAATGCATGGGGGTCTTTCAAAAAACCCATGCTGCAAGTAAATAAGAGAAAAATCAGGTTGAAAAGACATAAAACTACAATGACTGAAACAACTACTATATCTGACTCAAGACAATGAAGAAAAAATTGAAGCAAGGTGTACCTCCCAATGGAACTCAACCCAACAAAAACTGGATTAGTCTTTATAAAATTATGCAACTCCAAATGGCTCGGACATAAGTCGTCTTTAGCATATTGGCCTCCAGATGAAAAATATACTGAAATTTCTTGGCATCTCTTACATGTAAACTGCCATTCAATAGGTGGAAACCAAAATCCACAAACCCGTACTTTCGGTGGCCAGTATGCTATCAATGAACTAACATTAGTCAAGTGTTGAAACATAAAACCTATAATAAATAAATAATTTACAAAAAAAAAAAAACACACTAGAGGAACCATAAACCAATCAAGAACACAAATTTTCTCAAGAACATGTTAATAAAACAATAAGGAAACAGATTTAAGTACATTGCATTTCTCAGTAACAAAATAATGAAGAATTAATCACAATATTTTTTTCTCTTAAAAGGTCACAGATCTTCCGATTTACATAGAATTTTCTGTTCGATCTTTTTGGTATGAGAATACTTGGTTGAAACAAAATTATAAAGATACTTATTTAAACCCACCACGGGTCTTGATACATTCCTCATTTTCATTCTTCCAATCTCTCCTACCTAGTAAACTCAAAACAGAATTCAGATGCAACTATTATGAGCATTCATCGGAGATCTACTCTTCACCTCTCAGAAAGTTATGGCAGCTGTCATATGAAACCGTCTTAACGTTATGGTTTAATACAGGACATTTGCTACGAATGGATATAAAATTAAAGAAAGGGTATAGATGCAGGCAGAAGAGGACTAAAGCATGAATTAATAGGCAACATCATGAATATATATATATGCCATGTAGTGAAAGAGAAGCTTTTATCAAAGACCACAAAACATACCAGGGCATTCAACAACTTCTTTACTAAACCCATACCTGTTGAACAATGTACCTAGTCAGCACAAAGATCAGATCTAGTATTGCACAGCCGTTCAAAAGACAATTAAATGTATGTATCACACAAATATACAATTTAAAGGTGTTTTATCATGAAGTTGTATCAAAAGTGAAGTATTCTGTATCAAAAGCTAATTGAATAGACAAATTTTGAATTGTGTCCGCGCTTACATTACTAGAGGAGATTGTGGCCTTTGATGCCAAGTCGGAATTCCTGTCACTGGATCCTGAAATCACCAAATAAATAAATAATGGAAGTTCCTGTGGAAATTTTAAATAATGAAGGGTTCCTCATACTAATCTGCAAGTTTACATGTCTAAAGCAACCTAACTCAGGTGGCACAGACATGGTTTTAACGAATGCAGTGGAAAGATAAGTATAGGAAACACTTACTGTAAAAGGACATGAACTCAGATGCAGGTTGTCATTTCTCCACAATCCCCAATTTTCTGTGAAAAGAGGCCACATCCAGTGAATAACATCCTGCCAGCAAACCTATGGGGGAAAAAGATTAATCAAAATGAAAAAAGAAAACAACAAATTAATATACAAGCTGTATTTCCCAATCGTAGACTACAGCATGCTCTCCTTAATAAAGGGAAGAACACAATTGTAAGCAGGAAAAATCAGAATCAGCTGTTAGCATCTTTCCAAACTTAAAACATTAGAATATAGAAGTTTGACGAGCAATACCTTTCCAGAAGGAGATTCAGTGAGATATCTATACAAAAGAGGAAGTTCTCGTTTGAATTGGCTTTCAAATGTTGCAGGTGCACTACACAGGATATCAATGACCATAGTCATCAACTGGACATGACCTTCTATATTCATATATCTTGAGATAGTAATTTTTAAAGGACAAACATAGTGCATTTCTGTTTTTTCTTTTGCTGTCAGGCAGGGCCACTGGGGATGGGGGCATTAGAGGCAGCATGTATACCAACCAAAAGCAAGGAACTTGAAAACAGGCATTGCATTACAATTTCAGGAAGTTTAACAATACACAAGAGGATGAACTTCTTTAGTACCTATATGGAACCACATAAGGTGCAGCTACAACACAACGGACACAAAAACTTTCTGCAAGGCTCCATCCTTCCTGAACCATTAGGTAAAGCTCTTCGTAACTATACACTTAACCACTTGGTTAAATTTGTTTATGTCTATATCTATATAAGCAATGGAAACTTTTAAAATAGCAGCTTCTAGATTTCAAATGGCAATCTTGACAACACTATTCAAATTTGAATACCAAAGCAAAAAAATTTATCACAATAATGTCACCATCCAAGGCAGAGCCATCTCCAAATATCCTCTCAATTAAAGAATAGCATTCTTGTTGATGATCTCGTGTAATTTTCTTTTTTTGCAAGGAAAAGGATAAATCTTCCTTCCCTAATAAAATAAGAACATGTTAGAAACTGTAGTCACCCCCTCCCTTAACCCTATATATATAGCATTCCCCACATCATAAAGGGTTATCAAGTTGATAGTTCAAACCTTCCAAATCATTATTCTGCTCAGCAGAAAGAACCGGAGGAGATGAAACTGGGCAATATTCGACATGCTTTTCAGCCAAGTGAGAACTTAAGCTCTGTAAGAGTGATTTGTGAGTTGGGATTCGGAGGGTAAGGTAGGGAAGGGAATGGATTGAAATTTAAACCCTTCCCTTCACTCTCTTTCCAGCCAAGACCTCAACTCACAACAGTGTTAACGTTTTGTTCAAGTGTCAGATATTAACAGCATGAATATCAAATAAAATGCAAATACAAAAAATAGTGACTTGATTTGGCAATAAAAGTCATCTCTTATTAATTTTATAGATATTTTACATTTATTTATTGGAAGGACAGTTGATTAACTCGTTTCAGCTTCCAATTACGAGGAGAAAAATGACTAAGAACTCTAAACTCTAAATCTATGTATGGTATATGATAGTAACCTGTCAATAATTTACACTCTTTTTTAACAATTAATCCTTAATCAACATAATTAGATGTTACTCTGGCCTCTGTATCGTATAGACTATTTAACTAGCAGCTTAGAATTCGCAATTACAGTAGTAAACAAGTGTTATGCTTATCAGTTAATAATGCAAACACCTGGTGTGCGGAATGAGTTATTAGAATGACTTCATACTGCTTCTGGTCACAAGCAAAAGCTGCAGCAATGGCCTGCAATTAACAACAGTGCAATGCAAAGTTTGAGAAACAAAACAACCGTCGAAACGGTTGAAGTAAAGTCTTAACCTTTATGTATGAAACAAAAAAGGCATAACTTTTGTATTGTTGCTCAGTTCAAGAAATTTCAAAATAGAAACAGTGACTGAGCTCATTTATTTTCTTCTTCACTTCGATTTTGGAAATGAAACAAGGAAGAAGAAAAATCACTACTCACAGAAAGAGGGTACACGTCGCCTTTGGTTCCGAAAGCCATGAACACTGCTTTCGGTTTCGTTCTCTCCATTCTCCTCCTCTGCTACAAAAGTTCTACTATTTCTGTCCGTTTTCAACTTCAATTAAAAATTGTTGTCTTTGGATATAATAATTATAGGAAGAAAAATTTTAATAATAGGAAATATGATATTTAAATTAGGATTTCACTTATATTACAAATTAACCGAATCTAAATTACTCTAAAAAGTAAAAACTAGCTTAAAGTTAAAGATTGTTGTGATAAGTATGGAACGTGGATGTATGAGGATTACATTCTCAAGAGAGAATGAAATTAATGAAGGTTGAAAATATTCTTTCTATATGCCTATAAAAGAAGGTTAAGCCTCTGTTGATATTATACTACAACATATCAATAAAATAACTCTCTTTCTCTTTTATGTTGCAATATTTCTTTCACTCTCTTTATATTTCTTTATATTATATTTGTTACATCTTTTTTATTTATTTATTTAGTTATTTTATAACACGTTATCAGCACGAAGTTCTAACGAAATTTTAGAAAGACTCCAAGTAACAAATTTTCATTATGTCGAAACTCTTTCATCTTGAATATAATGCTTTTGATATATCTGGAAATAATTATTTATCATGGATACTAGATGCTAAAATTCATCTTAATTTAATGGATCTTAGAGATACCATTAATGTTGAAAATAATACATCTCAGAAGGATATAGCCAAAGCCATAATTTTCCTTCGTCTTCATCTTGACATATGATTGAAAAATGAATATCACACATTAAAAGATCCTGCAGATCTGTGGAAAGACCTTGAAAATAGTATAATCATCAAAAGACGGTGATACTTACTCAAACCCGATATGTTAGAGAAAATTTTCTCGACCTTTCATGTCTCGAATGTGCTCCTGCAGCAGCAGTATCGAGAAAATGAATTTAAAAATATTCTGAGTTAATTTCTTACCTTTTTGTTGTTGAATGCAACAATGAGTTATTTTTGAGAAATCATGAAACGCGCCCAGCTGGCGCCGCCCCATTTCCTAAAGCAAATGCGGCAAATTATAACCCCAGAAGAGATAAATGACAAGGTTTTAGTAGCAAAAAAAATTATGGAAGGAAAATGAATTATGTTCACAAGAAAAGATCTCACCAGAAGTGGGATAAAGAAATAAACAATGGGTAAAGTAAATCAATTGAGGATAAATACTTCCGTTGTGGTGGAAAGAGCCATTGGTCACGTACCCGTCATACTCCAAGGCACCTAGTTGATTTTTATCAAACATCCTTGAAAAAGGATGACAAAGGAAAGGAAACAAATTTTGTTTCAAATGATTAAAATTCTACCACTCATTATAATGTATCTAATTTCTTTAAGGATTCTGAAGGAAATATTGGTCATTTGACCAATGATGGAATAGTTTAATATGTGTGTTTGTTAAGTATTCATGTGAATAATTTTACTGTGCATGTACTTCTACTCATTTTATTATTATTATTTGTCTTTGAAGAAAAATGGCAAGGACATATCCTGAAGATATTTGCCTTGCGAATAGTGCAAGTTCGCACACTATTCTTAAAAGTAATATATATTTTACCCATCTTGTGCCAAAAGAAGAATATGTTAATACTATTATTAGCTTAGACAATGTGATTGAAGGCTCCAGAAGAGCTATAATTTTGTTTCCCAGAAGAACAAAATTCATAATAAACAATGCACTATTGTCTACCAAGTTTCGAAGAAACTTGTTGAGTTTTAAGATATTCGCCGAAATGGATATCATATTGAGACTATGAATGAGAGAAATCATGAGTACTTATATATCACAACTCATGATTCAAATAAGAAAGTTATATTAGAAAAGTTACCCTCACTTTCATTTGGGTTGTATTATACTAAAATTAGTGCAATTGAATCACATGCCATTGTAAACTAGAAATTTACTAGCCCAAATGAATTCATAACTTGGCATGATAGATTGGGTCATCTGGGAACAACCATGACGAGGAGAATTATTGAAAACTCCCATGGACAGTCACTAAAGAACCAAAAGATTCTTAAATCTAGTGAATTCTGTTGTGCTGCATGTTCTCAGGGAAAGTTAATTTTAAAGCCATCACTAGTAAAGATTGGATTTGAGTCCCCTGAATTCCTAGAAAGGATTCAAGGTGATATATGTGGACCTATTCATCCATCATGTGGATCTTTTAGATATTTTATGGTCCTGATAGACGCATCTTCAAGATGGTCACATGTTTGCTTATTATCTTCTCCCAACCTGGCATTTGCGAGATTATTGGCTCAACTTATTCGATTAAAAACACAATTTTTAGAAAATCCAATCAAAGCAATTCGTCTTGATAATGCTGGTGAATTTACTTCCCAAGCTTTTTAATGCTTATTGTATGGCTAATGGAATAAGTGTTGAACATCCAGTAGCTTTTGTTCACACACAAAATGGGTTAGCAGAATCATTTATTAAACGCTTCCAATTGATTGCTAGACCCTTGCTTATGAGAACAAATCTCCCAACCTCGGTTTGGGGCATGCTATTTTACATGCCGCAGCACTTATTTGTTTGAGGGCAACGAGTTACCATCAGTTCTCTCCTATGCAATTAGCTTTTGGCCAGCATCCAAATGTCTCCCATTTAAGAATATTTGGGTGTGCGATATATGTTCCCATTGCACCACCTAATCGCATCAAAATGGGACCCCAAAGAAAATTGGGGATATATATTGGATATGATTCTCCCTCTATAGTGAGGTATCTTGAGATACAAACGGGAGATGTATTTAAAGCCCGGTTTACGGATTGTCATTTTGTTGAATCAAATTTTCCAACATTAGGGAGAGAGAATAAGCTTCCTGAAAAGGAACTTAATTGGAATGCATCATCGTTGATGCATTTAGATCCTCGATCAGGGCAATGTGAACTAGAAGTTCAAAAGATTATACATTTGTAAAGAATAGCAAATGAATTATCTGATGCATTTTCTGATACAAAGAGGATAACCAAATCTTATATACCAGCAAAAAATGTCCCAATTCGAATTGATGTCCTAGTAGGACAAGTAGCCACTGAAGTAAATTCACGACAGAAGCGTGGCAGGACGAAAAATGTCCCAATTCAAATTGATGTCCCAGTAGGACAAATACACGCCAGAAGCGTGGCAGGCCTATCGGTTCCAAAGATAAAAATCTTTGAAAGAGAAAAGAGGTAAATACTATTCTTGTTGAAAAAGACATAGTAAAGACACCTGCAGTTGTCCAAAATTCTGATATAGTTTTAACGCCAGAAGACGTTCAGGTACCTGAAAATTGTGAAAATGATGAGATCTCGATAAATTATGTCTTTACAGGAGAGAAATGGGACCGAAATAAGACAATTGTTAATGAAATATTTGCATATAATGTGGCATTAAATATCATGCATGAAAATAAGGATCTTGAGTCAAGATCAGTCGAAGAATGTCGACAAAGGAATGATTGGCCAAAATGAAAAGAAGCCATGAAGGCTGAGTTAGACTCACTTGCAAAATGTGAAGTCTTTGGACCTGTAGTCTGTACACCAGAAGATGTAAAACATGTTGGATACCGATGGGTATTTGTGAGAAACGAAATGAGAAAAATGAAGTTGTGCGCTATAAAGCCCTACTTGTGGCACAAGGTTTTTCACAAAGGCCCGGTATAGATTATGAAAAAATGTATTCCCTGTAGTGGATGCAATAACATTGCGTTATTTGGTCAATTTATCTGCATATCATAAACTGCATATACATTTAATGGATGTGGTAACAGCCTATTTATATGGCTCATTAGATCGGGATATCTATATGAAAGTCCCTGAAGGACTAAAGATATCTAAACCATCCAATGAATATTCGCAAGGGTTATACTCAATTAAATTGCAAAGATCTTTATATGGTCTAAAGCAATCTGGACGAATGTGGTATAATCGTCTTACTGAGTATCTGGCCAAAAATGGATTCAAGAATGATGATATCTGTCCATGTGTTTTCATAAAGAAATCTACATTTGGAATCATATAATTGCTGTGTACGTTGATGATTTAAATATCATTGGGACTCTTGAAGAGATTCCAACAATTATAAAAACTCTAAAAGAAGAGTTTGAGATGAAAGATCTTGGAAAGACTAAATTTTGTCTCGGCCTGCAGATCGAGCATACAAATGTGGGATCTTTATTCATCAAACAACATACACAGAAAAGATCTTGAATGGATTTTACATGGATAAATCACATCCATTAAGTACCCCAATGATCGTAAGATCTTTAGATGTGGAAAAGGATCAATTCCGTCCTAAGGAAGAAAATGAAGATATCCTTGGTCATGAAGTACCATATCTTAGTGCCATTGGAGCGATGATATATCTTGCTAATAATACGCGACCTAACATATCATTCGCGGTGAATTTACTAGCAAGGTATAGTTTTTCTCCAACCAGAAGACATTGGAGTGGAATCAAGCAAATCTTTCTATATCTTCATGGAACGGTTGATATGGATTGTTTTATCTCTATGGATCCAAGTCACAATTAGTTGGCTATGCAGATGCTAGATACTTGTCTGATCCACATAAAGGGAGATCTCAAACAAGATACCTGTTCACATATGGTGGAACAGCTATATCATGGAGGTCCATGAAACAAACGATTGCTGCAACATCCTCTAATCATGCCGAAATACTAGCGATACATGAAGCTAGTCGCGAGTGTTTTTGGCTCAAGAGTTTGATCCAATATATTTTGTCATCATGTGGACTGATTGATCATAAGATAGCTCCAACTGTCCTGTTTGAAAATAATACAGCATGCATTGCTCAACTTAGGGTGGATACATCAAAGGTGATAGAACAAATCATATTTCTCCCAAATTCTTATTCATTCATGATCTTCAAAATCAAGGGACAATTGATGTCCAACAGATCCGTTCGAATGACAATCTGGCAGATTTATTCACAAAGTCACTCCCAAAATCCTTCTTTGAAAGATTGGTACATGAGATTAGGATGCGTCGATTTTGAGACATTAAATGATGTCGACAAGAGGGGGAGACTGTACTCTTTTTTCCTTGGTCAGGTTTTTTTTCATTAGGTTTTTCTTGACAAGATTTTTAATGAGGCAGTCTCCATCACAAAGGATATTGTACTCTTTTTCCTTCACTAAGGTTTTTTTCCCACTGGGTTTTTCTTTAGTAAGGTTTTAACGAGACAATAATTCTAAATGGTCATCCAAGGAGGAGTGTTGTAATAAGTATGAAACGTGGATGCCCATTTCCTTTATGAGGATTACATTCTCAAGAGAGAATGAAATTAATGAAGGTTGAAAATATTTCTTCTATATGACTATAAAAGGAGATTAAGCCTCCCTTGATATTACATTACAACATATCAATAAAACAACTCTCTCTCTCTTTTATGTTGCAATACTTTTTTCACTCTCTTTATATATCTTTATATTATATTTGTTAAATCTTCCTTATTTATTTATTTAGTTATTTTATAACAAAGATGTCTCATTTATAAGGATTATTAGACTGTTATTTTTAAAATGTGAAACTTGTGGGATTTTATACGCACTTCATTGGACAAGGACTAGAAGGGTGAAACTTGACAATGTTAAGTTCTAACTTTGCTCTAAACTATATTAAAAATGAAGTGGGTCTAACTCATGTTACTTAATTTCTAATAAGTTGTAACAAAAAAAGTAATAAATAAAATTATAGTTTCAATCATATATTAAGGATTTAAGATCTAGGAATAAATCTTAATTCTTAATGCATGTGGTGATTCATCTTAAACTCAATAATCAGAATTTTATAATGTAAGCATTTTCAAACAGAGCATACAATCTACTAAAATACCAGAAACAACTGTTTAGAACCAGAAAGATGGGATGAAAACTCTCAATCTTGTGATACATACCAGATAACATAAACTCTACCATTTTTAAACTTCAAAAAATAATCCAAAAAATATTGTATCACTAGTTCACTACAAAATTAAATTATGCTTTCTTCAGCATGCGTTTCTCTTTCTCTTGCCGGTGTGATCCACCCGCCATTCATTTCTGAGAGTTTTCTTCTTGAGAAATGGCTGAAGCATTGTCCAAAAGTTGAGTCAGTTCATTTTCCAAATCCTTCACAAGTTCAAGCTGCTCCTCGAACTGCTTCTTCCTCAGAGCCATCATCTTCTGATGATAAATTTTTGCAATATTAATTCTCACCTCCCCAAATTGCTTCATCCTGCTCTCTTCAACACTTAGGAAACCAATGACTTTCTCAACACTGTTGACACAGACAAATATATTTGATTTGAGAAATGCCAAAATAGATCACACATCAAGGTATATTAAGGTGTAAATTTTTACATACAAGTCTAAAATTTTATATATCAAAGTTATTCGTTAAATATTTTCAACTCAATTTTACTTATAGCCAGACATACCCTTATATACAGAAAGAAAAAGTATGGGTAAGCAATTTTTAGTTAGTTAATATCAGTCAATTTTGTTTTAAGATTTATAATTTAGAGGCTACAAGTAAGGGTTTATGATTTAGGGTTTATATATATATGTATATAAACTAATTTGTAAAACATTAGCTGATGTTGGCTAAAAAAAAAAATTGACTACCTAGTATTACTTACAGAAAATATGTGTCATCAAAGACTAAAAGAGTGATAAACTAAAACAGATTTTGAGAGAAGCTTAGAATAATTTATAATATAATAAGAGGAAAGCAAGATGATTACCTATGTATGTTTTCCTCTACCCCTTTTTCTAGCCTTGCTTGCTGCAAAACGTCATAGTCATCTTCTTTTGAAACTATAGCTTGCTCTATGATTTGGAGTTGCTGTTTGAAAAATATCTCTTGTGCATCCATCTAGAAAAACAATATTATAAGGGGGTAGGAAAAAAAAATCAGCTCTAGAAGAAAATTTTTATTCATCACCAAGAAAAGTGTCAATTTTTTAACATTTCCTTTGACAAACAATATCACAATCAAGCAACTCAGAGGCATTTCAAATTGGATTTCGTTGGTATCGCTGTTTCACGAAAAGAATCAAGTTATCTTCTTAGACAAACAAATGAACACTAAGAATAATAGTAGTCCAATTTCAGTCTCATAACATGGTACCTCCTCTGTGCTCTCTTGATGATGTTCTTTAACACGCTCCCTCATAACACGGTTTTCTTCCATTGTGATGCGTAATTTTCCAGTCATTCTAGATAAAGACTCTTCAAGAACTTTTGATTTCAATTGTTCTTTAGCTATCTTATCCTTAAAATATCCAAGCAATCGACTATCATCATTTATATGCTTTATCTTGCTCTCTACTGTGCCTTGGTATGATCTCATTTCAAACTTCAATTTTGACTTTCCTGAAATAGTTATGTAGATACCCACAGTAGTTAAAAGATACAAATAGCAAAACACAGAGTATGAATATAATAAATTGAGATTTCAAGTTCATCTTAAATTCATTTCAGAACCTTTCTTAGGAAATGAAGTCATTCAAAAATTAAAACTTAATTATTTGATTTGAAATTAACAGCATATAATTCAGTTCTTCAAGGAATTAGATTGCTTCATACAGTTCAAAAGTAAATCAACAATTAGAATTCAATTTCTTGACTTGAAATTAAATAATAGTATAAGATTCAGTTCAATTCAATTTTGTCTCATCTTAGTTATCCAAACACCCTGATAATAAGAGTTAAGATTAGAAACCGGTGAGATGAAATAAAGAATGATGTTGAAAGAAAGTAAAAAAGACCTGCACAGTGCCAGTTGAAAATATCCATATCTTCTCTAGAAGCCAAGTAGCCATAAAGTTGGCGCTTCCCACCTGGAACAATTGGATTCTGACATCGGTTCCATGCCTCCTTGTCCCTTCCCTGCTCTTTGAAATGCTTGTGGAGGCGCACAGCTTCTAAATAACCTGCTGGTGATGCATCAAAAATCAACATACTCATCCCCCGGTGTCCTTGTGGACCATATGAGTGCCTAGCCTTTTGTGCAGCATAGTTACTGAAGCAATCAAGGAGCTCTTGATTCCCCATTCCATACCACTATAATTCAATTCACATAAGTCAAACCACAAAATAATAATTTAAATTCGACAAACAAGGGACTAAATAACTGTTAATTTGGAGTATTCAATGCAACAATATTTTGAATCAAATACTTTAGCAGTGTGATGTAAATATAAATAAAAGCAAAATAGTAAGACTATATCCATCTCCTATTAGAAAACAACGCAATGAAGTTGTATACCTTATTGTTTTCATCTTGCTCATGTCTTGTATTCATGATGACAACCATTGGAGGCCAAACTATTTCATGATCCTTTACTTTCTTATCAAGGCCCTCCCATTTACCATAAGCTTCGTTAGCTGCCCTCAATGGAATTCTTTTCCTGTTGCACTCCTCCTCCAAAGTGTCGGCAAACACTCGGTGCAGCCTTGCCCTCCTTGATTGTATTGTCCTTGAATGAATCAGAAGGGGCTGTAGCCCTTGGTACCAATCAATAGCCCCAACACCCCCTTGGCATGCAGGGCAATGCAATGACATCTCTTGTGAATTGATTTGTTCAGTGGTCATTCTATCTAATTTGTCAAAGAAATTTCTGAACCACTTGCTTTTCTTGCACCCTTCATGGCTTATCTCAAGAGTATCTTCATCGTTGCCATCTAAAGAAAGATCATCATCACTATCAAACACAATTTCAGACTCACTTTCAACGGTTTCTTCATCACTTATTTCACAATAAACTCCATTTCCACATGCCACGTTCTTTTGGGAATTGCTCTTGTCCACCACTTTGCTGCTGTTAAAACCTGCTGATTTGTCACTGCCCTGGTTCACCAATTTGTGAGGTGCATTTGGATTTCCCCATGCATTTGAACCAAAATTCTGAGGAAACCAAGGTCTTGGAGCACTTCCACCGGGTTGGTTCTGTGGCTGCCTAGAGTCAGCATTTTGTTTAGAATTGAATTTGATATCGTTAGCTCCTTTCTTGTTCTGTCGATTAGATTTCACTCTATACACTTTTCCCAACTCTGGAAAAGGATCAGCACTACCATCAGCCATGATTCAGTTTTTACCTGCAATGTGATGTGATTACAATTATTTTCAAATAATAAATTGTGGGTTTGGCTAAGATAAGGTCTTGAACTTTGAAAGGAAAAATAAATATTTCAAAGTTCCAATTGCATTGAAGCTTACAAAATTATTAACTTTGGAAACCATTACAATAAATGCAATAAAAATCATTGCAATAAATGCATTGGAAACTTGACATACATATAGCATAGAGCAGTTCATAAGACGTTATTTGATTTCATAAATATTGAGAGGCACGAGCTAATTCAAACGATCTTGTTCAACAATATAATTAGGTAATTTTGAAACACTTTATCTCTTCTAGTCCAACAAACAATGCAGAGAAAAAAAAAAAGTAAAAAACAGCAGAAAACCTGGTCACAACAACAAAACTGATTTCTTATAATCAATATAATTGAAAACAAGATCAGAGTCATCAAGACTCAATAAATCGTTTTCAGTAACACAAATACTGCACATTCAGCTGCAAGTTGATTCCAAAAATGTCATTCAGTTCCATTACACGAAGCATTCACCAATCGATTTCCTCGTTTTCCTTAATTTTGCTGGTTCTCGTGAGAGGAGAGGGGACATTGGTACATAACATCAAACATCTTGCATTGACACCATTTTAATTTCCGTTAGAATCGCAAGAGCGAATCATCGTTTCCAAATACAAGGAAATGACAGAGAAAGCGAAAATAGGAAGTTGAAACGCAAAACAACAGTAATGAATTAGAGTTGCTATTAATCTTTGTTTTGCATTTAAGAATTATAAATATATTATCATCATCATCATCATCATCGCATTATTATAATATGAATAAGAATGCATTGCATGGATGAATGAGAGGTGAGGTGAGCAAAGCAACACCTGAAGCTGATGAGTATTGAGTGATGCTAAAAGCGTTGCGCCACTATCACTCTCAGCGTTCCAGTATTATTTGACACGCTGAAAAGGTGTAAGGGGTCTGAAATGCAGGCGCCCCTATGGACGGTGAGTTAGTCGTTTTTACTTTTTAGGGACGTCGTTGAGGGACACCGCCTCAACGGTTCAACCTAAACCAACCATGTTATTAATAACATAAAAATAGTAATCTTTTTAACATGAATTCTACTTGGGAATCAAGAAAGGTATAGAACAAGCCAACATGTATATTTAAACTACATTTTATATTAATTAATTATCACTAATTATTAATTATTAAATTTTATTTTTTAAAAATACAAAATTAATGACTATTGATTACCTCTTTTTATTTTAATTCATCTTTTATTATTTATTGCACAAATTCTAATTTTTTTTAAAAATGAACGTCAAAACTAAAAAAAACACCAAAACATAAGATAAACAATCATTCAAATCCTAAAAAAAAACATACAAAATATCTATTATATATATCTAATTTTACAATTAAAATGTGTCACATGTCACTTTCTTATTACAATTGAAATCAATTTTTTCACTCCAAAATTAAAGAATTCTATCTTTCTTCCTACTAATTTTACAACCAAAATGTCTCATATGTCATTTCCTCATTGCAATTAAAATCAAATATTTTTCTCCAAAATTAAAGAGTTCTCCCCTCCTCCCTCTCTCTTTATCTATCTCTCTCATTCCTTCAACCACTCTATCTCTTTTATATATCATTATCATTATCAATGAATAATTATAACTTTAACAATCAAAATGTGCAACATAACATTTTTTAATTATATTAAAATTAAAATATTAAAATTAAAATTAAAATATAACTATATTATATATTATATTATATTATAGAAAAAATTTCACCTGTGCCAGTGTATTTTACTAGTACACTGGTGTATATTAAATCTATACCATCAAAATATTAATTTAAAAATATAGATGAATGTGGTCTTTTAGGTTGCGTTTGTTTATTGTATTTCAAATACATTAACACAGACACAAATACACAAAAAGACATATACACAAAGATACACAAATTTTTTATTATGTTTGGTGATATTGGACAAGACACACAATATAAACTAAATATCAATTTTATCCTTATATTATCACCAATGGAATAAGGACAAGAATAAATTACTAAGGATAAAAGAGTAAATATTTGTGTTTTATCAATATGTCTCTGTGTCTCATCTTTTTTAAAAGATACCAAATACATGTATTTTATGTATGTTTGTGTGTCATCGTATCCTTCAAAAATTTGTGTCTTAGCAAACAAATAATAGACATGTACCACCATATCTATGTATTAATGTCTTAGTCTCATCAAACAAATCCAGCATTACGTAACATGTGCTTATAATGAAAAGCATTGTGAGGTGTGTACCAAATTTTGCGTTCCACGAGGTATGATTTATGGAAATTACATCCTGCTGCCTCTTGACACAAGCTTCCCTTGTTGGTGGCGAGGCTTGGTGGCTTGGTCGTTGGTTTCTTGGATGGTTTACCTTATGTTTTCGATATATTTTTTTTTGTCATGACCTTTTGTTTTTGGTTTGGCTGATTTCCTTATTACACGGTTAATAGACCTTTTTGGTACATGATTTTTCTTATATTAGTTTGAGAATAATGAATGATTTTTCAGTGCATTATTTTTGTATAATTTTTGGCTAGCATTATTTTATGAGATTACAAACTGTGAAACCATAATTGTTAAATTGATACTCTTTTTTATTTTTTATTTTTTTTATGATTTAGGCTGAGAAATTCAACCCACACACAACAAATGGAACTAAGTTTTATATATCTATTAAGTATTAATATAATATAGTAAAGAATCGTGCCACACTCTTTTCTTCATAAAGTAATATTTTTGGTTTTTTATATTTGGAACAAATTTTAATTTAGCCTTTAACATTTTAAATACTATTTTCATTTCAACAAATTTTAAACAGATTTAATATAATTTTATTATTAAATTTAACACTAATAGTTAATAAAATAAGTGATATAGACGTTAATAATGTTACTAATTAAGTCATATCTTCTCCTATATATTAAAACAAATATAGCCAAAATCTTTTTATAACATTTTTTCTCATTTTTTTGGTACAAAATTTTAAATCTTAATAATCAATCATGAACACTTCAAAATCAAAAGAAAAACTTTTATATTAGTGACCGTTGGTAAATCGATATTACTTATATACTGAAATAGAATATTATTAGTTATTCAATATGCAAATTGTTTGTGTCAAATTTAATGATGGGACAACATTAAATCTACTTAAATATTTTTTGGGATTGAAATAGGAGATTTGAAATTTTTTTTATTGAAGTATGACGTTTGAAACATTAAGGACCAAATTAGAATTTGGTCAAAACATTGAGAACCAAAATAATATTTTATCCTATTAAATAAACTAAATAGGTTCTCTTGGAGAAAATAATATTTGATCCGATTAATAACTTTTTTTATGTTTATTTGTACTGAACTATTTAAAATAAATGGTTTCAAATTACAATAGAGATAAACATCAATTTTAAATTATTAGTGTACACGTAAAAAATTACTAATTTTTAGAAAAATATATGAATTTACGTAAAATTAGTGAATTAAAATTGTCCATTTAAAACCACCAACTCATTATATTTATATAAACCAACACATTTAAATTTTTAATTATATATGTTCAAATAAAATTTATTAAAATTTTTAATTTTTTTATAATTTTCTATTCTTTTTTAATACTAATTTTTTTTGTTTGAATACTAATTTAAATGTGTTGGTTTTTATAAAAATAATGTATTAGTTTCAAATGAACAATTTTAAACTACATCGATTTTTTTAGAAATTAATAATTTTTTGTTCGTATATGCTACTAATCTAAAATAATGTTTAAAATTTTAAATTTAACTAAAACAAAAAAAATGAATACGAAAATTTAGTGTATCCATAAATATGGAGAATCGAATAAGGTAAAAACCGTATATGAGTAATGTAAAGTTATTGATAATTATTTAAATTATCAAATGAATAAAAAATTATGGTTATGAAAAAATGTTATATGGATCTCCCTAATTACTTTTCTAAGTAAATCGAATGAACTAGACTAGATTTAGTTATCTATGTAAATCTAATCATCTTATTTCGATCTATGCATGTGTAAATCTAATCACTCTTATTAGATTTACTAGGATAGCATGTATGCATGCATAAATCGAAACAACCTGATTAGATCTACTAGGATAACATGCTAATGTATATAAATCGAACTAGACTATTTTTATTTATATAGAAAGCTAAATCTAGTATGCCTCATTCGATTTACATAGAGATGTGATTAAGGTGATTCACGTTACATTTTTCATTTTGGATGATTTGCGTAAAATTAGATGAATATTGGTTTATTAATGTGTGAATTACTTTTTATTTTATTTTGTTATTTTGGTTATATTATGGACGGACAAAATGATTCCACATGCAACAAATAGACCTGACCCCAGAACTTAATATTAGAGGGACCAAATATTATAATAGATTAGAATAAATGACCACCATTTGTATCCATAAAAGATGAAAACACTGACACATGTACCCACACTCAGGGACGGACCCAAAAAATTTTAAGAGTGGGAGCAAAAATATATACACTAAAATAAAATTTGTTGAACATTATTAATTATTTGAAGATATAAAAATTTAAAAAGTTAGTAAACACTTTTATTCTTAAAATACTATTCATTATATATAATTTATAAAAAAAATTATTTCTAAAACTTGAAATTAAGATATTTTAATTAAATTATAGAAAACTTGTTATCCTAACTAATTTTTTTATACATATTTAATAATAAAAGACTGAATTAATTAACACATTAGCGGCTAATGATACACTAGTATATAATTTAAAACTAAAATTATATATAAATACTAGCAAAATTAAATTTGTATATAAAAAGTATGTTTATATAAAACAATATAAACATAATTTACAATTTTTTTCTTTCTTTCTTTTTAAAATAATTAATTTTATTATATATTTTTTAATTTAATTTTGATATAATGTTAGATGAAAGATTTTATACATCTATTTAATTATGTATTGTAATTTAAATTTTGTTCTTATTATTTCTAAAAATAAAAAATATATTCTAAAATAGTAAATTAACCAATTTATTTTAAAATTTTATATGAAATATAGGTACATATAATAGAACAAAAGATATAAAACAAATAATAAGGATGAATAAATTGAGAATGAAATAAAATATATAAAGTCATGAAGAAAATAAAATATTAGATTAATACTTAAACTATAATTATTTGAATTAAAATTTATAATTTAAAATGTCAAAAAGAGAAACAATAAAATTGAAAGATATACATAGTCATAGAGAGTTATATAAAAAAATATGAAAAATTTAAAATTTATCTTTTGATGAAAAAAGATTATCACTAGACAAGAAATAGAAAAAGAAGGTTGAAAATATAAAAATAAGAAGAGAATTTAAGAAAATAAAAGAGTGATGACACAAACACTAAATTTGATTAGGTTAAATAATAATCAAAATAATAGAGAAATAAAAAATTAATTTAAAACTTTGGCAAATTAAATTTAATTTATTTGTAGTGGGATCATTTAAAATTTAAAATAGGTCCGTGTCTGCCCACACTAGATCGAAACTAAACTTGTACCCACGCAGGATGCTCTCTATGTGACAAAAATACCTTACGTGGCACTCCAACTTTTCAAAGACAAGATACTTTTGTCACACAGAAGGCATTTTACATGAGTACAAATTTAATTTTGATTTAGTGTGGATACATATGTCAGCATTTTTATCTTTTACTGGTACAAATGGTCATTTATTCTAATAGATTATAAGTAAAATTTTTGGTTCCGAGATTGAAAAAAAATCCTTTATCATATGGTAAAATTGAAAAAGCGAGATTTGACAAAATAATATTTTTAGCAATATTAAAAGTATTATAAAGAAATTAGAGAAAGATAGATTTAATGTATTTTTTTATAAAAAATACTAGAGGACCATTAGAATTTATTATTTCTGTCCATTTATTAGTCATAATTATTTAAAAATATGAGATAAAATATATTATTAAACTATTAAACTAAAAAATTGAGTTAATAATTAAATAATAACAAAAAATAATAAATTCTAATAACCTATAATATTTTTTATTTTATTTATAAAATAGTCTTCATCATATGTATATGGATAAAAAACATATTCTTTTTTCAATTTACAAAACTTAAACCCAAAATTTCTTAATTAAATAATAAGATATTCATATACTCGTCATCTTTATTAATCTTGCATTGTAATAATTATATATATTTAATAAATAAAAAGAAATTAAAAAGTACTTCTATACCTACTAATTTACTAATTTATCTATCTATCTATTTATTAATAATGTATTAAAAGGTACTTTTATACCATCCTTTAGTGAGTAGGGGTGTAAGTTACCGAACCGAACTGAAATTTTTCGCAAAATCGAGCTGAAATTTATAACAACCGAATATAAAACTGAAAAAATTGGTTTTTTGGTTTTTTTTTTTCGAATTAAACCGATCGATTCGGCTCAGTTTTTTATTGGCTCGGTAGAAATCGAACCAAAGAAGTGGCTTAATAATGCATTGAAATACAAATTTTAGACTCAACAAATGTATTTGTTTTATGTTTAGTTGTTGGGATGAGTTGAAATTGTGTTGAATTTGAATGTAATATAATGTTATTTTAGTTTATTGATTGTTTTAAACATCATTTTACGAGATTAATTTTCTATTAGTTAGGATTTAAAAACCGAAAAAATCGACAGAACCAAACCGTTTTTTATTCGGTTTGGTTCGGTTGTTGCACAGAAAACAAACTTATTGGTTGGTACTCTGTGAAAACCGAACAGATCGGTTCAGTTGGTATTTGGCCAAAACCGAACAAAACCGAACCGACACCCCTACTAGTGAGTATCAAACCTGAAAAAAATGGTTAAGAGACACAAACCCTCGTCTATGTGTGCCATCTTGCGTTGGTAATTAATACATCTTATCTAATTAAATTACCTTTTAATTCTTCTGTTTCTATTTGAAATATTTTTTAATTTCCTTTACAAAATAAAAAGATCCGGTATTCTATTTTGAAAAATAAAATAGATAATACTAAAAAAGTTCTATTATTCAAATTATTATTTATATTGTTTATTTAAACAAAATTTTTATTTCTAAAAAAAATATAAAAACTAACACGAATACTAATACTTTTAGACGAAAATCTCATATTAATCAAAGATACAACAAAAGAAAAAAATATAAAAGATCAAGAGATATTTTCAAATAAAAAACTTATATACAAAAATAAAATAAAAAGAATATATAGTACAAAACTCAAACAAGTTGATATTTTCAAAAATTGAATTTTTACAAAAACATATGGGAAGAAGAACAAACAAACAATTTTAATAGGAAACAAAAATAAAAAAGTAAAATAAATACCACTTAAAAAAATTAATAAATTCGTTAACTAAAAATAATATAAAAATAAAAACAAAACTTGAATATATAACTTTGTATATTACAATATAAAATATCTATATATTTTTTTAAAATACATAATATTTTACTTTATATTTTCTTCTAATTAAATAACTACGATGAATTATATACAAATCACAAAATTAATACTTTGTATAATATTTTTAAATTTAATATTAATTTATATATTATTTAATCAATTTATAAATAATATAATACTTTTAAATTTATATTATAAATTATTTTTTCTATTTATTCATCGTACGGATTATTAGTTTAGTTATTATAATATTATTTATTACTATTATAAAATTTTTACTATTCATTAATATTATGACTAATTTATTACCAATGTATCTATTTCACTTAGCGCTGGAAGAGATCCTAATAATAAAAAATTAAAAACATGCCTCTGACAAAAATAAAACAAATAAACATTGTTCATATTGATAACCATAGATAGAGCAAGTTCAACTTACTGAAACATAACCTTTGATTCAACAAAATTTTATTAAACTGGTTTTATTTGGAATGCAAAATTATTATTTGTCGTCATGTCTTAGTTTGAACAAAATTACTAGTTTTAATCACAGTAAATTAGTGCTAATTAATTTATGACTGGATCGATATTTAAGGAAATTTTTATGAAACATTATTTTAGTTTTCTAATAATTTTAATTATCAAATCATTGTTTAAACTTTTATTTTGTTAAAAAAAATTAATTTTTGTATTAAATTATTTATTCTATATTATCTAAAAGTATGGGATAAAATATGTTTTTAGATTATTAGATTAAAAAGGTTAAACTAAAAGAATTGAGCCAATAGCTAAGTAACGATAAAAAATAATAAAAAACATTTTTCTAAATAATAATGAAAGTTAATTTGTCTATTTGTTACAAAATTTAAGATGAAAATTAATTTATGTAATAAATTTAGTAACTGATTTAATAATTAAAATTTGTTGAAAATTAAATTTTTTGACCAAAAAATTTTAAAAACGAATTTATTATATTATTCTCAAATTTATTATTTTCTACAGAATAGGTAAATAATTAATTATATAATTTATGTATTCTGTTGGGGTCATTATAACGTATTAAAATACTAATTAAAAATTTAGATCGTGTGAGTTTATGGTATAGCATATCCTACTCTATTCATACCCCTAATATATTATATAATATATATTTAAAAATTATATGTGTAGTGAAAAAAATGAATATTAAAATTTTTTTTTTTGTAAAAACTCAAAGTAACTACTAAACTAATCATTTGAATTATTAATTTAGTATGTTTGTTTTTTTATAAAGTTAACCTAAAATAAATAATTAATTTATTTTTGTTTGTATTATTTTATTTTTATTAAAAACTTGTTATGCTATGTTAAATTTTTTTAAAATCTTATTATTTTTAATTTTTATTAGAATTTAGTATTTTATTTTTTATTAATAATATAATATATATGAAATATTCAATGATTGAATTTTTTTATATTTTATATTTGCTTTTAGTTTTATTTTGATTTTTTTATTTACTTGAATTTTATTTTATTTTTTGTTTTAAAAATACTTTTGTAAAAGTCTATCAAGTCGAGGATCCAACAAAGCAAAATTTTCACATACTTATATGGCTGGCTCGGCTCTACATCCACACATGCCTTATAAAAGAACTACCCTCAACCGTCTTTATCATGTCCTTGCATGTACTTTTTTGCCATTTCACATAGCAGAAAAAGACAAAAAACCTTCTACTCATCGAATCCGTACTTGGTTTACCGAAGTACCACTAAAGTGGCTGGTACAGGTGAAAACTTTCCTATATTATAAATGTATCACATGGCACTCTTATTAAATTTGAGAAAAAATATTTTCTTCTAAAATTACTAAATTTCCTTTCTAAATTCTCTCATCTACCCCTCTCTCTCTCTCTCTTTTCTATTTCTCTCTATCATTCTCACTCTATATTAGGGGTGTTATCAGTTTGGTTTGGTTCGGTTTTAGACCAAAAACCAACGGAACCGATCTGTTCGGTTTTTACATAATACCAACTAATTGGTTTGCTGTTTGCGCAACAACCTAACCGAACCAAAAGTGGTTTGGTTTGGTCGGTTTTTTCGATTTTTAAATCCTAACTAATAAAAAATTAATCTTAGTAAAATGATATTCAAAACAATCAATAAACTGAAATAATATTACATTACATTCAAATTTAACACAATTTCAACTCATTCCAATAACTAAACATAAAACAAACACATTTGTTAAGTCTAAAATGTCTATTTCAATGAATTACTAAACCACTTCTACGGTTCGGTTCAGTTCGGTTTCTACCGAGCCAACCAAAAACCAAACCGAACCGATCGGTTTACTTCGAAAAAAACCAAAAAAACCAATTTTTTCGGTTTTTATTCGGTTGTTGTAAATTTCGGTTTGGTTTTGCGGTAAATTTCGGTTTGGTTCAGTAACTTACACCCCTACTCTATATATAATTTTAATATATTAATATATTATTATCTAATTTAATAACCAAATGTATCACATGACATTCTCTTATTTAAATTGAGAAAAAATATTTCTTTTCAATATTAATAAACTCTCTTCTTAAATTATCTCATCTATCTCTCTCCCTTTTTCTATTTCTATCTACTCTTTCCACTGTATATATATTTTGTAATTTATATTTTATATTAGTAATTTGACAAATCAAAATGTGTCATCAGATATTTTTTTATTATAATTAAAAGAAATTTTTTCTTTTAAAATTAATAATCTTCCTCTCTCAGTCTTCATCTTTATCTTTCTCTCTCTTTTTTTTCATTCTCTGTTTTTTCTATCTTTTTGTTCTACAAAAAATTAAAATTAACAAAATAATATAATTTAAATAAAAATATTATTATTATTATATACATATTTTTTTAGTTTTTTATTTAGTTTTAATTTTTTACTGTTTATCTTTCTAATCTATATTTTTATTTTTCTTCTTTCAAATATTTATTAAATTTAATTTAGAGAGAATACTAATGTTATGATTAAAAGTTAAAATCAAGATTCTATTGTTTAAAAAAATAAATTTTGAGTTAATTTTATAACTATCAATATAATGTTTTCATGCTAATATCTAATTATATTTTTATATACATAGAGAGAAAAATATTATTTTTAAATAACAAGCATAAAAATTAATTATTTCTATTTGTACAACAGACTTAACACCTAATCAAAAGTATACAAGTTAAATCGTTTCAAATTTTAGATAAGAAATATTAAAATTAATTATTAGTAATAAATCAAAGTCTTTCACATGAAAATAACAACTAAAAGTCTCATTATCTGATTTTTTATTTACGGGGATCCTGGTCTTCTTAGCCGACGGAGACTTTTGGCCTCTACGATCTTTTTGTAAGAGTAGCTTGATTCTATAAATTTTTTGTGCTATAATCTATAATATCAGGACAAAACCGACATAATTTTAAAAGATTTATATTCCCGTAATTACATTACGGGTAAAAATATTAGTAGGAAAAAGAATCATCTAAATCTTAAGAAAAAAAATACAAAATATGGGAAAAAGAATCGTCTAAAACTAATAAAAAGAATCATCTAAAATTTAGTAAAAAGAAACATAAAAAAACTAGTTAAAAGAATTATTGAAAACCAAATAGGAGAGGGGAAGAAGAAGAATTGTAGGGTGACAGGCGACGACACCTTGGACGGTGTTGCGTGTACGGTAAGGGTGGCAAGCGGGGAAGCCCGCCCCGTCCCGCTAAAAGCCNAGCCCGCCAAAACTCTTTTTTTTTTTTACTATTAACTACTAAATAATATATATAATTTCACAATCATATTAATAAATTTATAATTCAAATTATAAATTTTATATTCACAAACATTAAATTCTTTGTAATTATAAATATCTAATAAATATAATTATAAACCAAGTTTTCATCAAAAACATAATTATAAATATTATTCCTAAAGCAAAATAAACATAATCCAAAACATAATTATAAATATTGTCTCTAAAATAAAATAAATATAATCCAAAATACTCAATTTTCATCTTCATTTTCTTGTAAGTTGGGTGGGAAGAAGTTGAGTTTTGGTAAAAAAAAATTATAAAAATACCCCTTGCTAAAAAAATTCTAAGCCCGGCGAGGAAGCCCGTCCCTTCCCGCCAAAGTCCGTCAAAACCTGCGGTTTAAGCGGTGCGGGTTAAGCGGACTTTTACTATTTGACGGTCCCAATTTCTAGCCTAACCCGCCTTTTTTGGCAGGTTACGCGGGTCAGCCCGGCGGGTTTAGGCATGTTTGCCACTCCTAGTGTACGGTGAGAGACTCGTGGTGGTGCATTGCGAGGAGGAAGCCACGGAAGCCACGCATCACGAGTGAAGGAGTCGCCAGGAATCAGAATAGTTGATCGCGCGTCGCGAATGGGGACCGGCGGTGGCTGTGCCACAACGGATGGGAGCCGCAGCGGTGCAGATGCGTCGGGACGGTGGGTGACAGCGTCGACGAAAGAAGGATGGCGACGGAACATGTGGAAGAGACCACACAGTGCGACGAAATATGTGACAGTGGTTGGTGGGCGGCGGCATCAAAAATGCATGAAGACGTCTGGTTTGAGGAGTGAGAGATTTGACAGTTTTTAAATGAATGGAAAATTATTAGGTTTTTTATGGATTGTTTTTATTGTGTATTATAAATGTAATTAGAATAAATGTAAAAAGAATTTTTTAATTTTAATTTTTAAATTTTTATTTATTTATAAAATTTAAATTATAATAGAGTTGGCTTATGTTGGCTTGTAGGCTATGATGCACGGACACTGATATGGGCACGGGACACGACACGATACGGGGCGCGCCAACACGTAAATTTTAAAATCTTATATAACATAGGTTAATATTTTTCATTTTTCACTAAAAATGTTAATTTTTTGGTATTTTTCTTTTAATCATTCAACTTCGATTTTTGTTATGACTATATGGTTTTTAGGTATTGACTATTATGCGTGCACACTAATATGATACGGATAAGGAATACGACACAAAATACGCAGACACGCGAATTTTAAAATTTTATAACACAGTATATATATATAAATATAATATTTTTTAGATAAATTATAATAATATTTTGATATTTTATAGATATTAAAATATAAATAATTTTGTAACGATTTTTAATATCTTCTTTTAGTTATATAAAATATTTAAAATATTTTTTATTTTAATAAATAATAATATATATTATTTATAAACTCATTTTAAAAATATATGTTACGAATAAGATTGGACGCGCTAACATGTGATGGTATTTAACTGTATTCAAGCGTGTCCGGAGAAATTTTTTTGATTATTTTATTAAGATACGATTGGACACACCAAACATGCATATCACATGAGTGTTGTATTTACAATGTGTTCGATACATATACACGATAACTCAACAAAGTATCTGTGTTTCGTAGGGTATAAAAGATTTTAGTTATATTATTATAAATTTATAAAAGTTAAATACATTCTATATTCATAGAATTATTATAAGCACAACATAACACATGATAATTTTCATTTCATGTCTTACATTCTATATTCATAGAATTGTTATATACCTCTTAAACACTTACTGACTTGAGCGTCGGAGTGTCTTTTGCAGGTACCCACCCCCTTGTTCTCTCCTTGCCGACGTATAACTCATCCCGACGAGAAGCTTGAAGACATTCATCGACGGACGAGCTATACACCGGCCAAACTCAGCAAGAACAATTGGCGCCGTCTGTGGGGACGAGTAAAATTATTCCCACTCCCCTTAGGTTCATAAAACTTGATTTACATTCAAATTTTTGAACCAATCTCAACAATCTTGTTTAAGATTTTAATACCTCTTATCACATTTTAATCTATCGTAACTTTTTTATAAAGTATATACTTTATACATTCAAATTGCTTCATTTTTACGTATCATAATATTCCACATCTCATAATCGATTAATGAACCAATCCGAGAATAAACTCAGCTTTCAATCAATCCAAAACGAACTCGGTTTTCAATCAATCCGAGCACAAATTCACTTATCAAATTTGCTTTTTTTTTTCAAAGTTCTTTATTTACACAAGTAAAATTATATATTTTATTCAACATACTTTTACATTTATATTTTGAGTAACTAATACTTACTGATTTATTAGTTATATTCAAACCTCAATATATGTTCTATACAATAATGACATATAACAACCATGTCAATTGTATTTTTATTTCATTATGTATTATATTCTATTGCTTAATAATTTCATTTATACAATTAAATGACAATAATGATGAGTTTAAATCTTAAAATTGGATTCTATCAAAAAATTAATTATATATCAATTGTATATAACTGTTACACTATTCACTTTATGCTATTAAATTTTATGTTACTATTTGTTTAATGTAGAAAATTAAACAGGCAATTTACTATTATTGCACGGAGAATATCCCTCGTCATACTGTAACTGCTAGAAACATTATACTAAATGTATAATTCAATAACTGTTATCTTATTGTTTTATTATCAAATTAAAGCATGTCCTACAAAACAAAATTCAGATATTCACATTTGGCATGTATGACATTCATATATGTCGTCTTCTTCTCTACAATTATCAACTTTCAAGGTATATTTTTTTTTTTACTTTGAACTATTTTACTTTTACAATATATATTATTCAATATATGTTGCGACTTTATACCTATTCATTTTCTCAATTTATCTTATTCATGTCAAACATTCACTATAAATTGTAAATATTCAATAACTAATTGCTTTGAGCGAGAAATTTATCAATAAGTTGTTGTGGGCTGGAAAAATTCCCAAGACAATTAACCATTATATCATCGGATCATACAATCGATTCCGTCAATGGATATCTATCTCTGAACTTTTCAGTTCATATACAATCAAATGCTAAAATTGTTCTTAAGCGGAAAAGTATCCCCCACACAACTATCTTGATTGAACGACTCTTATCACTCAATTATTTTTTGAATAAGTGCCGACATAATAACCCGACTAAGCTTGGGGGCTCACCATATCATTATTCACTCATCTTTTAACCGAGTTATAACTCATTTTATTTTCTAAGCTTAGCCTGGATCATATGATCGGCGGACAAAGCTTGGGGGCTGTGATCCGTCACCTTATAACTCAGTCTTTATTATGCATTATGAGTTATAACTCGGCGGTAACTATCATTCATTCTTTTGCTTGTAACTGACACTTTCATTACCGACTTAATGACCATCATTTCTATCTTAATGACCAAACGGTCATAACATCAATTCTATTCATCAATTTTATGCCTATAAAAAGAACCTTCTATATCTAATCCCAATATTACATTCTATATTCATAGAATTATTATAAACACAACATAACACATGATAATTTTCATTTCATGTCTTACATTCTATATTCATAGAATTATTATATACCTCTTAAACACTTACTGACTTGAGCGTCGGAGTGTCTTTTGCAGGTACCCACCCCCTTGTTCTCTCCTTGCCGACGTATAACTCATCCCGATGAGAAGCTTGAAGACATTCATCGACGGACGAGCTATACACCGGCTAAACTCAGCAAGAATAATTATATAATTATCTAATTAAATTTATGTATTTAAATTTTTTTAAATAGTATATTTAAAAACAAGCAAGCCTAAGATAAAAATTTAGTTAGGATGGTGTGTAATTTAATTTGGGTTGTTTCGATAGGTTCATAAATTATTTTTTTAATTTTTAATTTATGAAAATGTATAGTATTAATGTCTGGTACAATTTTTAAAATTAAATTACAACTTTCTAAAAAGCTATTTTAGTGCTTATAGAGAAGTTTAAAAAAATGACTTCTCTCGTAATAATTTTTTTTAATAATTTTTTTCTTAAAATAAGTATTTTTATAAATAAAAAATCAAATACAAAATAACTTATTTCTAAGTTACTTTTAATATAAACATTTATTGTTTAAGTTATTTTTTCGAAAGAAACTTAATTAAGTTGTTTACCTAAACTGGGCCTTAGCTCCCTTCTCACTGCTTATTTGTTTGTTTTTTTAAAGTTTAATTATTGTGTTGGTGTTTATAGTTTTATCAAAATTTTAATTAAATTTTTATATTTTTTTTAATTTGTTTTTATATTACTTTTAATTTTATAATTAGGTTATTCTTAATATAAAAAATATTAGAATTAATTCAATATTTCTTTACAAATTAAAAATATTTATAATTAAAAATCTAACTAGATCTTTGACATATATTTTAAGAGAAACATTAGGTTAATTTTAATATTTTTATATGAAAAATAACTTAATTATAAAATTAAAAATAATATGAAAATTCAATGAAAAAAATATAAGAACCTAATTAAAAATTTAGTAAAATTATAGAGACAAACAAAGTAATTAAACATTTTTTAAAATTTTAGCTTGAGGTAAATACTAATTCGGTACTTGAAAAATTCAGACGCTGACAAAATAGTATCTGAAAGATGTCATCCACAAAAAAGCTCCTTAAAGAAGATTAATTTTGACAAAATAGTATCTGAAAGATGTCATCCACAAAAAAGCTCCTTAAAGAAGATTAATTTTGACAAAAATAACCAACCATCAATTAAGTTATCTAGAATTAAAATTAAATGCTAACGTATCCATTAACAATAATTATAATTATAATTCTCATTTTATTTGTTGCTAGTTCTACCTTTTTCTTCTGACCAACCTTTAATTCTGCCTCATTTTAATAATGTTGCCTCCTCCTTTCTTCTTTTTCTCTTTCTTACAAACTATATCATAAAAAAAAAAAGAACGAGAGTACACGAATAAAAAAAAGCAAGATCCATAGAACTAGATCTACAATAGTAGAGCAGGGGAGAAGATAACAACAGCAATAAAAATAGCGACAATGAATCTATTCAAAACGACAACATTTTGGATCGATCCTAGTGCTCCGAAAAGGTAGGTAGAATAGAGGATGAAGAGACGACATTTTCGAAAAAGAGTAAAAAATCGCCGGTGGAGGGTGAAATTGAGAGAGAGAGAGAAAGAGCGTGAGATAAGTGATGCTTAATTTTTTTGTGAGGAATAGTCATTGACAAAATAGTTGGAGTTTAAGTCATTGTGCTGCTTAACAACAATGTAACCACCACCATGATAACAAAGAAAGAGCAAGAGCCATTGTAGAAAGAGAAAGTGAGTGCATTGCTAGCATAGTTATCAATTTCGGATCAAACCGACATTTTTAACCGTTCTTACAATTAACCCGCAAAAATTGGTTTGACTCGCTTTAAAGACTTAAACCAATCAATTCGGTTTGAGTCGGACATATTTGACCTGGTGGGTCAATGTCCTGCCTGCGCAGCTTCATGATGCACAAAAATTAACACAAATATGACTCGAATTTGGGCCTCCGAGATAGAGGAGTATCAATCTTTTACTAAGGTAACATGTCCTTTAATATTATTAGGGTATATAATTATATATATCATAAAAACAATGCCAATGCACTTATTAAGTTATCATACTAAAGACAAATAATTATATATGTTATACTAAAAGTAATTATATTTAAATTAAAGCAATATAATTTAAATAATATAAAATATTATTTTTATTCTTCCATAATAATATTGTATTTGTTTATTTTATAGTTTAATTTTGATATACTGACAATATAAAATATTTTAGGTAATTATTAATCACCTTTATTCTTTTGAATAATCATATATGCGGTTAATATAAAAAATAATTATTTTTACTGATGTAATATTACATAATTAAATATAATGCATCAAAATTTTAATTTTATTATAATTGTATATATTTATTTAATTATTACCGGATCAAACAGTTCGACCAATGATTTACCGGTTAAACTATTAACCTAATGACCCAGTAACTTAGTCGGATTGATTTCTAATTCGGTTCTGATAACTATGGCTGTTAGTTGGTTTTGTTAGAGTTAGAGAAAAAAGAAGGTCGTGTGTTGGAGGTTGTGTGAAAAAAAGGAAGAATCAAGAAAGGAGATGAGAGTTTTAGAAACAAAAAAAATTAGGATTTTTTAGAAATTAAAATTGAGGTATTTTTAAAATTATAAAAATTAAAGATACGCTAACTTTTATAATTATGATAATTGTTAGTTGACATGTCACTATTTTAACTGTATTCTGTATAATTCAATTGACGGCTAATCATTTTTGTTAAAATTAATCTTTTTTAGGAACTTTTTTATCGATAATATTTTTTAGGTATTATTTTGTCAATATCTAAAACTTTTGAATACTAAATTAATATTTATCTCTTTTAGCTTTCTAATCATTAGATTTTGGTTTTTTTTTCAATTTTAATAACTTGTAATGTGTTTTTTCTTTCTGTGTTGTTCTTTTTTTTATATTGGGTGTAGTTGAGGTTAAGATTTAAAAAAAATATATTAGGAATAGTATTTTGTTTATTAAAATGTTTTCAAATCAAATAAGCAGCACAGTTTGTGTCATTTTAGAAACAAAATAAATTAAAATTTATATATGTTTTTACATGTGAAGATTTTATGGAATCATATGTTATGTTTATTTTAATTTTTGTTCAACATAAAAATATTTAATATTTTTTAAAGAATAAAATAATAATTAAAACTTTAAGGATTTTGATTTTGAACTAATTAGTTTTTCAAAAAAAATACCAAAAGTCCTCTACAAACATATATGTCATTTTATAAATAAATAGTGTGAACTAATAAAATTATCTATGTATTTCGTTATCTATAAAGTAGATGTCCCATTCTTATTACAAGAGTATGAAAACTATATAATTTTAAATGGTAAAATATTATTATTTTTTGAATTTTCCTATCATCTTTATCTACTATTTTTTATTTATTATGAATCTTATCGAAATAGGTGAAGTTTCATTTAAAAAGTTTACAACTACGTGTTGATCTTTTATCAATAGACACAGTATTTAACGACAAATATAAATAAGATGGCTAAATTTTACGTGATAAATTGATAAAAGGATATATGGTGTTTGTCGTTTACTATCGTAAAAGACTAAATTGGTATTTTTTTAACGGCTAATTAGTCCAAAATTAAAATCTTCATAAATCTAATTATTACTTTTTTTAATTTAGATTTAATATCTTTTTATTATCTATCAGTGTTGTAGAATTTTTTATTTTAATAAATAAATTAATTATAATAATTATTGAAATAAATAATTTAAAAAATATTTATCAAAATAAATACTTCTCTCTTATTTCGTTTACAAATGAAATAATTTTGCATGTATCTCATTTACAGTGTAAACGAGATAAGACAGGTAGATGCAAAACATGTATATCTTGTTTACAGTGTAACGAGATATATGTATTTTTAAAAAAATTAAAAATAATAAAAAATATTAATATTTTCAATAATCCAAACTTTTAGCATGCAATTAGTACATACAAAGGTTGGTAGAAGAGATTGAAATAGATATGTTTGATCAATTAGTACTAAAAAAGTTGATGAAATAGTAGAAAGAAAATTGAAACGGTTATCTCTCACGTTATCTCCCACTATTCACGCGAGAGATAGCCGTTTTCTTCCCACTATCTCCATCAATCTCTCCTAAGCAAACGGTTATTTTTATTTTTCAAATTTAAATAAATCCAATTAGATAATAATTTAATTTAAAATTTTTAAAAATGGATATGTTTGAATCAATTTGTACTAAAAAAGAGTATATAAAAATTTTTAGTTTAAATTATGATCCAATTGGATTGATTTAAATTTGAAAAATAAAAATAATGGTTTGCCAATTGCTAAGAGAGATTTGATGGGGATCGTAGGAAGAGAATCGAAACGGTTATCTTTCACTTGAATAGATAGTGGGAGATGACGTGAGAGATAACCATTTCAATTCTCTTTCCACTGTTCCCATCAATGTCTCATAACAACAGGCAAATGATTATTTTTATTTTTTAAATTTAAATTAATCCAATTGCATCATAATTTAATTTAAAATTTTTTAAAATGGATATGTTTGATCAATTAGTACTAAAAAAAGTACATAAAAAATTTTAGTTTTTTTTTGTGACTAAATAAAAAAGAAAGAAAAAAAAAGAGACAAAACCAAATTAATTGGCTAGGTTCATATCTAAATCTATTAGATGTTGAAATTTACTCAATGGTTGGCTCCAATTCGAGTGAATGTCCGCGCCAGAAGCAGCTGCTTTAGCCATACAATCTGCAACACTATTTGCATTCCTCTGAATTAAAAGAATAGAGACTCTCCAATTCCAATTCATAATCTCCTGCATATGCTTTGCCAAATCTCATTCCGGAATATCCTTACCAAGCATTCTTTGGTTTACCAAGAAAAGAGCTTCTAAAATGTCTGTTTCACAAATAACTTCACGAAATTCACTCTCCCAAACAAGAAGTAAACCTCTCTAAATTGCATACAATTCGGCAAAAAGAACACTACACACTTCCCAGTGCAACCTTTCAACCAACATCCATCAGGATTGCGAATGATACAACCAAAACCAGCATAGCCAAAAGGAGCAAAACAAGTAGCATCACAATTCAATTTAATAGAATGAACTGGAGGTGGAGCCCAATGCAAACAAAGCGAAGGATGAGACAAAGATTGATGCATAGCAAAAATAGTGTGAAACTCCCTTACTAAACTATGAATCAAACTCACCACTTTACTAGCACTCTACGAATCATCTATATTAAATAAGTTATGATTCCTGCTTCTACAAATCCACCAGATGGTCGAAAAGAAAAGAAAAGCATCTCCACTCCTTGCACCTTTGTAAAGCCAATCACATAAATCTAAGTTATCTGAATACAGGCCTAAAAGGTTCCAGACCTCCTTGGCACAAGGACACTCCCAAAGACAATGAAGAATGCATTCAGAACCATTCTGACACCGATGACAGGTGCTAGATAAAGCTAAGCCACGACTCAAACGAAACTCTGCCGGGCCAAATCAAGAACTTGTATTTCTCAAGAATATGCAGTCACCATACCCACAACCAATTATCATGCTCATTCTAGTCAAACTTTCTTTTGGCTAGCCAACTGTACCCACTCCTAGCTGAATAGAGTCTAGAAGATGCCACACCCCATGACCAACCTGAACTCTCTGCAGCATTCAAATCTAGATTATAAGCATTCAAACATTGTTTGACATCTTTTGGAATGATAGATAAAATATCATGGAGATTCCATTGGCCATCTTTCCAAACGTCTCTAATAGTTAAATCAGAGTCATATATATGTATAAAAGGGACATCTTGAGCAATTGGGCTCTCAATACTCCAATTGTCAAACCAAAAAGATTGATCAAGTGATCCAACGCACCAAAAGAAGGCATCCTTAAGAGCACCAAAAGCCTTTGAGATACTCTTCCAAACATGAGAAGCATTGCAATAGACAGGGCCATCTAAAACTCCCTCATTCTTCTGATACTTCGCCCTCAATAGAGCAACCCAAGGCTTGTCCTGACAATAAAAAAGTTTCCAAATCAATTGACCAAGTAAAGATATATTAACACACGCATGATCTCTAACACGCAGGCCACCAAATTTCTTTGGAGTGATCACGGTCCTCCAATTAACAAGAGAAATACCTCTACCATCAACTTGACCCTTCCAAAGAAACTGTCTTATCATAGAAGACAATTTATCGCAAACCCAATTTGGAAAAAAAGATACCTGCATATGATAGACAGGAATGGATGCTGCAACAGAATTGATCAGGCAAAGTCTCCCTACTTTATTTAGAAGCCTGGTGCGGAATTTATAATCACAAACTAACCGGCAAGTACACCGGGTCGTACCAAGTAATACCTCGGGTGAGTGAGGGTCGATCGCATGAGGATTGATGGACCAAGCAACAATGGTTGATTAATTTACTTAGTTAGACAAGCAGAGAATGATGTTTTAAGAGTTCAAACACATTAACAGTAAATTCAGAAAATTAATAAAGCAAGCAGTAAACAAATAGTGAAATATGTATGGAGAAACAGTTAAGGCTTCAGAGTTATCTATTTTCCGGATTGACCTTTCTTACTAACTATTTTAATCATACAAGATTTAATTCATGGCAAACTATATATGACTAAGCCCTAATTCCTTATACCTTCTTAGTCTACTCTAACTTTCATCAACCACCAATTCCTTGGTCACTTAATTCCAATTAGAGGATGAAGTTCAATTCTAGTTTATATGTCACAAAAACTCTAATTACCCAAATATAAAAGGATTATATGTCATGTATCCCATTAAGTCCAGATAATTAGAAATTTAGGAGAATATATTTTCAAACTGTTGTTCAAGTAAAGAGCTTTTCCAAGTTATACAAGAACTCAATTAGAACAAGGGTCATACTTCCGTTCCACCCAAATTCATAAGATAAAGAACGAAAACAATTCTTTAAATAGAAATCAATACATGAATTAAAATAGAAAAATAATAGTATCAATCCATACAATAGATAGAGCTCCTAACCTTAATAGTAGAGGTTTAGTTGCTCATGGTTCAAAGAGAAAACTAGGATTCAAATAAACTGTAAAGTGCAGAATGAGGTAAGGTAAGAGAGCCCGAAGGGCTGATTCTTTTTCCTTTTTATATCTAATCCTAATTAATGTAAAATATATTTTATAAAACAAAAATAATATCTTTTCCTAATTGTAAATAAAATAAAAGTTGAATCAAAATTAATTTGATTGATCCGTGCAGGGCTTGAGGAGTGTGGGGACCATTAGATTAATTAAGTTTCACGCTGAACTTGACTTTTTCCAAGTTCAACGTGGAGAAGGCAGCAAGTGCTTCAGCGTGTTCCTTTGAATCCATGCTGAACTTGGCTTTTCCCAAGTTCAGCGTGGAGAAGGCAGCAAGTTCTTCCCTGGAAGTTCTCCAATCCACGCTAAACTTGGCAGGAACCAAGTTCAACGTGGAGGATGCAGAGGTTGCTGGAGGAGAAATGTGTACTATTATATATCATTGGAAAGCTCTGAAAGTTAACTTTCTAATGCCACATAAATCACGTCAATTAGACCTCTGTAACTCAAGTTATTTTCGTTTGAGTGCAAAGAGGTCAGGATTGACAGCATCATTTGTTTTTTTCCTTTTCTGCTACAAAACTCTGTCAAATCCCTCTGGATGCTACCTGAAATAAATAGAATTGTGCACAACTCAAAGTAGCATCTATAGTGACTAAAAGATATTTAAATTTTGATTTAACTTAGTAATTCAAGTGCAAATTCACAAGGAAAAGATAGATAAGATGCTCACGCAATAAAGCCTTCCTTTCCAGTTAGCTAATCTTCCCCCCACCTTTTCAATCACCAAATAAAAAGAAGCCCTACTGGTATGGGAATGATTAAGGTTAACTCCAAGATATCTTCCTAAGTCCAAAGCAAAATGTATTAGAGAAACACTAGTAAAAATATCTCTTCTACGAGCAATCATATTTTTAGAACAAAAAACTTTAGACTTTTCAAGATTTACTTTCAAGGCAGATGCCTTGCAAAAAATGTTAAGAGAATGTATAACTATTTGGACCTGACTCTTTGTAGCTTGACAGAAAAGTAAGAGATCATCTGCAAACATCAAATGAAAAAATTTTGGGCCACCCTTAGTGACAGAAACTGGTTTCCACACACTCTCGACCACCTTATGAGATATATAGCAAGCAAGTATTTCCATACAAAGCACAAATAAGTAAAGAGACATTGGATCGCCTTGTCTAAGTCCCCTTCTAGGAGCAAAACTATCCAATCTATTCTCATTCCACATAATAGAAAGAAATGATGTACGGACACAATTCATAATCAAATTAACAGTGATGATAGAAAAACCAAAAGCAATGAGAGTACTCTCCAAAAACCTCCAATCCACCCTATCATAAGCTTTTTCAAGATCAATTTTAAAAGCAAAGAGTACTTTTCTTGGATTTTGTGTGCTTCATAAAATTTAGAATTTCTTGAGCCACAATTGAATTATGATACAATTGGATTGATTTAAATTTGAAAAATAAAAATAACCATTTGCCATAGAAGAGATTGATGAAGATAGTGGAAAGAGAATTAAGACGGTTATCTCTCATGTAGATAGTGGGAGATAAGCTGGTGACAGATAACCGTTTCAATTTTCTTTCCACTATTCCCTTCAACTTTTTGAGTACTAATGATCAAATATATCTATTTTAATCTCTTCTACCAATCTTTTTATGTATTAATTGCATACTAAAAGTTTAGATTATTGATAATATTAATATTTTTTATTATTTTCAATTTTTTTAAAGACATACAATGTAACACTACATGTTTCGCTTCTACTTCTCTTATCTCGAGTGTAAATGATAACGAGATAAGAGAGAAGTATTTATTTTGGTATTACGAATTTAAAATTTAATTAGTAATTATTTATTCATATACAATAAACATTAATAATAAAAATATAAAATAACACTTATAAATATGCATCAGGTTTTTTTATTGTATATTTTTTGTTGTCTATTGTATCTCCCAACTCGATAGATCAAGAATTAATTCATCCTGAATTGAAGTTTCATTTAAGAGTCTGTTGCGCTAGTCATTAAATGCGTATTTGGATTACAGTTTACAAATGAGAGTTTGTATAAAATTAATTTTGATGAAAAATTAGTTTGTGTTAACCTGATTAATGTTTAGTAATTTTTATATCAAAATGAATTATAGTAAAATAAATGTTGTTTGGATTATATTATTCAAAATTATTTTTAGATGAAAAATTACTAAAAGAAACATCAATTTAAATATTTTTTATATTATCCTATCATTTTACTTTAGATATTTGAATAGATCTCAAGGTTGTGGTAGGTTTAGAGAAGGGGGGTTGAATCTATGTCTTCCTTTTAAGTTGCTGTTATAACCTTTTTTAAATCAAAACTTTCAATTCTGATTCTGTTTGTACTCAGCAGCGAAAATTTATGAGACAATTTATTTTTGTCTCATGAATATCAGAAAACAGAACACAGCAGAGAAGAGAAAAGTTAACACCAGCATATATCCTGGTTCGGTTGCCTTGTGCTATGCAATCTACGTCCAGTCTCCTCCACAACAATGGAGGAATTTTCACTATAGTTAAAAGTATTACATACACCAATTTCACATTCAAGTTCTAACCTAACTTGACATTGGCTATGCTAACACCTAACTATTCACTCTTAGTGCTAACCCAACTAAGAAAGGGATACCTAACAAGTACAAGATACAAGACACTTAACCAACCTAAAGAAATCAGAAAATAACTCTAGACTTTTCTCTCAAGTGTATCACTCAGCCTTTTTCCACTCATGGCTTTTACTTGAACTTTCTCACAATGCCTTTTCTCACAAGAAATTACAGAAAGATAAACATAGAAAAGCACGTTACAATCAGTAAAACATGAAGGAGATTGACTTCATCAACAGCCATTGTGTTATGCGAAAACTAGATTAGCAAGCCTCTGATTCAGTTATTCATACTGGCGGAATACACCTTTGATTAGGTTACACTATCTAGTTAGTTGAACCTTTTCAAAGAACACTTCTCAGAACAAAACCTCAATACTCTGGTTATCTCTCCTTGGTTTCTGAATAAACAACAAACCTCTTTTATTTCCTTGCATGTTGCTGGGTTCTTCTTCCAAGGTTTGAGCCTTGAGCTTCACCAACCTACAGATTCACTTTTTCTCATTAAACTTTAGAGTAGAAACTTTGCTTCTGACTCTTTCATCTTGGCCAAAAGCCATAAAGCAGCAACCACAAAAGTCTTCTAGTGGTCAACTTAATCTAAACCCTTGAAAACCAACTTAGTCCCCAAGACAAGTTTGGGACCATGGATACACAACAGAGAAGAACGGAAAACAACTTTTCTTTGTATCCCATTTCAGACTGAGCAGAGAGTTAGGAAGAAGAGAAGAAACTGAGTTGCATGTATGAGGAAATGTTTCACCTTTGATCTTTTCTTAAGCTTGATTTGACTTGAACTTGTTGATTTGACATTCTGTCTTTCAAGCTTAAACCTTCTCTCACTTGCTTCTTTGGTTACTAGCTTGGGGAAGAAGCTCTTTCTCTCTTTTTTTCTTTTTTGAAGCTCTGATTTGACTATGACAAAAGAGAGGGGAACGTTGCTTTGGTTGGAGCAAGATGGAGGGAATTGCTTGCTGAAATAAAATCGGACTTGGATCGAGTAGTGATATGCTTGGCCCGTTCTGATTTCTTTGGCTTTTGATTCCTTGGGCTTTGTTTATTTATTGACCCACCAGCCTTGCTATATTATCTTCATTTCAATTTGGGCTGCTATACTAAGTTTTGACCTGCAACATATAATAAATAATTAGTAACATATACTTATTTATAATCAACACTAATTATTTATTTTGCCAAAAATAATGTTTGTCATCACTAATTAATTTAGTTAATTTCTTAACTCAACAAGATCTTATTTACAAATTTTATAAAGTCGAATAAAAAATAATTTTTTTTACAAAATGAAAATAAAGTACAGTAAAAAAACTCATATAAATAAGAAACAATAAAAATTTTATAAAGCCAACAATATATATCATATAAACAAAAAAATTACAATAAAAAATAAATAAAAGTCATATGAATAAAACCAAATAAAAAAATAAAAAATTTTATACACGACATAAATATAATACAATAAAAAATAAAAAAATTATATAAACAAAAAAATAAAAATACCATATAAATTAATAAAATAAGAATTTATATCAATAATATGTCATATGAATAAAAAAATAAATAAAAAATCATATGAACCAAATTAAATAAAAATAAAAAAGATAAAGAATATACATATAAAAAATAGTATAGTAAATAATAAAAAAAATCTCATAAACTAGGAAGTAGTATAAACTCTAAAAATATAACATCAGAACATTAAAAAAATAATATAAAAATATTTATCATATAAATAAAAAATACAATAAAAACCATAAAAATCAAAATATAAAAAAGGTACTACAAATAATTAAAAATTTAAAATATTTATCTTGATCATGATTAAAACAAATCTAAAAGATTTTGATAAAAAAAACAACTAATAACTACAAAGAACTAAAGTGAAAATATATGATTACTTTGTATCTTTTTATAAATAAAAAATAAATGATATAATTGATAAAAAAATAAATTTTTCACTTAATTTTTTAATAGTAATCAACTACCATCAATATGAACGCACAAACTACAATTTTTAACTGCATGTGAATCTGCATTTAGAGGCGAAAACACTTCTATATTCAAAGGTTCTAAAAGTTAGCAAACATGAAAAGTGAAACGTTTAAGATACTCAAAAGCCCTTCTCTCTTTCCCACCCTAAACTTCAAATACATCCTAAGCCGACCAACTCAAGTTGGTTTGTTGTATATTTCTGTTGTGTAATATGCATTAGTTGACTTGGACCCTATTAAACTTGGGCAAGGTTCACCAAAAAAGTTGGGCAAGTTGTTTTGATATTGGGACAAGGCCCAATATAGGATGGTGAGCTGCGTTGAGCTGAGCTCAGTGTCCTGACCAAAAAAAACTGAGCCCAGTGCAATGTAGGAACAATCACGTGCACGATCTCGCGCGTGAAGCAAAGTCGTGTCCCCGGAGAGTGACGCTGCAGCGAACGTTACCGACATGGCGGTGCCTTCACTCTTCTCTCTCACACACACTCAT
>NC_029781.3:6398013-6411377 GCF_000817695.3 Arachis duranensis | reverse complement strand
AGGTACTCTCTCTCTCTCTCTCTCTCTCTCTCTCTCTCTCTCTCTCTCTCTCAATGCTCGTGATTTGTGTTGGACTAATCAGTGTTAGTTAGTTGATTGCATTCTCGAGCTGAGAGTAATACTGGATTGTAAATCTGCTGTAACTAACTTTTTAACCAGCTGACTGAGCGTTAACTTTAATTGATACAAGTAGTTACCGAAGAGCGAGTTCATAGCTTAGATTAAGTGTTTGGTTCGTGGCATGGTTTTGATGTTGCTTGATCTTAATTTTGATTTGTACGGTAGGGGAAGAAAACGGAAAATCGAGTGTTGCTTATGTCCGATTTTGGTGGATTCGTGAATTTCTATGGAATTAGGTACTAATCAACTATTTAAAGCATAGGAGAAAACAAATTGAGTGTTAACTCTAACATCACCATGGCAGTTGATCACGGTGTTCTGTTTAAGTTGCACATATTGACGGGCCATCAGTTAGAGCTGAATTTCGCCATAAAGCAAATTAGTGTTACTCAATGTTGTTTCCTTTGGCTTCATTTAATCTCTTGAAATCGTAGACACATTGCATATTTATGATTGGTGCTGCCCAGATAAGACATGAGCTGGTACTTAGGTTAATGTTTTTGGATGAATCTCTCACCTGTTAGTTGTTCATTTGCTCAAATCTTGTTGGAGTCTTTCTTAACCAAGGGATGAATGGAATGTGAAAGATATACGTTGTTCTGGAAAGCAAAATGAAAGCATGAAAAATAACATGTTTTTCTTCAGTTTTATTAGATACTACTTTTGGATTTGATCATTTATATGTCTACCTTCATCTTTGAATCATGTGCCTAGCATAAGCAAGAACCAAGAACACTGACTTTGTTTCTTTTGGGAGGTAGATTTGAGAATATCACCTTTTGGAGAACCAGAACTGCTGCCAAGCGTGGTACTGGGCCAGTGCACGTTATAATTTTTGAGGCTGCTGATCGAGATAACATAGGTGGTTCTGCTTATGGTGGACAACGGGCAATCTGTTGCACTGCTGATTTAGCTAAAATAGAAGGTTGTAAGCAAGGAGAGATTCTTAGAAGACCTTCTGCAACAGACATCAATTGGCCTGTCATTTTAGATGTACGTTTCAAGGGAAAATCCAAAACTGCAAATCTAGACTCTAAGGGGGTTACCATTAGAAAGACTGGAATGTATAATTTAATTTTTGTAGCTTGTGACCCCAATCTCAAGGATATGTTTATGAGTGGAAAGACGATCTGGAAAAACCCTGATGGGTACTTGCCTGGTAGGATGGCCCCATTAAAGAAGTTCTATGTATTTATGACACTTGCTTATGTCTGCCTAAGCATCATTTGGTTCCTTCAGTATTGGAGATTTTGGAATGATGTACTGCAACTTCAGCACTGTATCACAGCTGTCATTGCTCTTGGGTTGTTTGAGATGTTTCTCTGGTATTTGGAGTATGTCAACTTCAACAATACTGGAATGAGGCCTGTCGGGATCACAACATTGGTTGTCACTGTTGGGGCTATAAGAAAAGCAATTTCACGACTTCTTATTCTCTGTGTTTCAATGGGTTATGGTGTTGTGCGACCCACTCTTGGGGGTCTTACCTCAAAGGTTCTTTTACTTGGATTTACTTACTTTCTGGCATCAGAATTGCTGAATATTACTGAATATGTGGGGACCATAAATGATGTATCTGGAAGGGCAAGGCTACTTCTAGTTCTTCCTGATGCTTTCTTGGATGCATTTTTGATATTGTGGATCTTTACATCACTTTCAAGAACATTGGAACAGTTACAGGTATCATAGCCTCAAGTGCCTGTTATTGTAGCATTGCACTAAATTTCTGTGTTTCGACATTCCCACTTTGTTTAGCATTAAAAAACTGATATTTTTCTCCTATTTGCTTTTTCAGGCTAAACGGAGTTCTGTTAAGCTAAATATTTATAGAAAGTTCTCAAATGCTTTGGCAGTAACGGTGATCTCCTCAGTAGTTTGGATAGGATATGAGGTAAGGCAATGTAACATGAAAGTTAGTTTCCAATAACTGAAATGGCCTTTTGTGTATGTATGTGTGTGTGTTTCTTTTGTTTCTAGGCTTAGGATTTGCATAATAGGTTCGAATGTTGCATATAATTTCCTTCCCACTGATTAGGAAATTGTCCAAAATGGTGGTAGTTTTGTCATTTTTCAAAGTGGTGAAGTAACCTGTACTACATCCGCCTTGCATTGCATCCTACATCAGCCAGTGAGCCAGGCACAATTTTCTTCTGGTTTTGATTGTGTTTGGCTTCCCATTTGTTGATATACTTTCCATTTGCTGTTACAGCAAGTTCCTAATGGTAATTTATTGTCATGTAATATCCATCTTCCAATTTGTTATGTGTTGGAATCACCCATGTTGTTACACTTGCTTCTACAGGTATACTTCAAAGCCACAGATCCTTTCAATGAGCGCTGGCAGAGTGCTTGGATCATCACTGCTTTCTGGGACATTCTGGCATTTGGATTACTGTGTGTTATATGCTACCTCTGGGCCCCATCCCAAAGCTCTCAAAGGTGAGTTGTAACTTTAACATGTTAACATAACTTTCCTCGGTCTCTCCGAACAATTTTCCTTGTTTGTATCTCTATGTTGAATGAATGCTTAAATTAATCCCATCAGAAGTTGGCTGTTGTTTTAAGATTTACATCATCTCTGATGTGATTGCCTTGCCTAAGAGAAAACCTTTATTGTAATGCAAACTGTATCCCGGGAGCATTCTCCTTTAGATTATTTTCAGGTTATTCTTTGGGTTTTATGGGTTTTTCAATTATGACATTGCAAGTAAGATCTCAATTTAATTTAGTTTTATTATGTAACAGCATAATTTTCAAATGAATGTACTCTCTTATTAGAACTATTTATTGTCTTCCTTTTACTTTATTTAATGCCCGAGTAATTTTCCTGTAATTTTGTTTAGCTAATCTGTCCGAGTGTGTGAAAATAAGCATCACATCATGGAGTGGCTTTAGAGAGTAGACTCGATGATTGTGTTTGATTTCCCTCTGCCTACTATTGATAGGTACGCATATTCAGAGGAAGTGGGAGAAGAATCAGATGATGAAGAAGCTCAGTCTTTAACAAAGGGAAAGCATGAAGGTCAAGGTGGTGAACTAAGTATGGTCAAGCAAGAAAAGAATGTCGGAAGGGATGCACACTTGGATGTAGATAACGAGTCAGAGGAGGAGGAGGAGGACAAACGGGAATAAGCTCTTAACAGGTCTCTTTTAGCACACTTGTCCTGCTTTCTCATTTGGATTTTTCGTCTTACACTTGTGCCACAACCCGTCAGAAAGAGGCGTTGTAAAATTTTGTTCATTTGTACCGGTATACAACAGATTCATTTGTTTAGAGGAATACTAGTCTTTTGTTATCTTTTTCTATTTTGGGGTCATGTATGTAATTAATGTGTAACATGCATTTGCAAATGCTGATGATCAAAATTCATTGTGTTCTTTATTCCCCCCACAATTTTTGGACGCGGAATCTCCTTGATTTTTGGATTTAGTCTCTAAAGTGTTTAGTTTGGGAGACTAAGACAGAAGAATGAGATTTAGTATTGTGTTTAGTATTGAAACTAAAATTCTAGGACACAAAATTTTAGTACTTTCAAGACCTCCATAAAATGAGAAAACAAAAAACTGAAATTTGTTGAGACGGTGGGTTAGAACTTTAACATTTTTTTAATAATAAAATATATTTTAGTAAGTATATTTATTTCATCATTATATTTATCTTGAACCAAGTAAGATTCTAAGATATAATTTAGTTATGCGTGTTATATACTTTACATTAAACATAATATAAAGACATAATTTAGTCTCAATTTTTAAGTTTTTGTCTCTTAATTTCTATCTTCTAGTGTTAGTCTTTTTTCCAAACACAGTCTAAAGAGTCATAAACAATTAAATTAAGTTCTTTTTAAAAAAAGATTTAAAATATAAGAACTTATATTAAGAGCCCGATTGGAAAATAATTATGAAAAGTTGCCGTACGGCGTGTTTAATTCATAGCTTTTTGAAAAGAGTCCCACTAAGGAGCCAATGAATATTCGTACAATGTGTACAATAGGTAATAGGCTGTTTATTTGGCTCAATATGAGTTAAACATGAAAATTATCCACAAAATAATAAATTTAAAAACTCTTATTCAGTTATTTCACATCAAATTTCAAATTCTTTAATTTCAAATTTCAAATTTTTAAAAAATTCAGTTAGTTATTTAAAAAAAATAACCATATGAAATCTTCTAATACTCTTTTCTTTTTCAAGCGGCCGCCACCCCACTTTCATCAATAATCATTCCATTTCACTGTTGTTACTTGGCTTGCCACACGCCACTCACTCTTAATAAAAATAACCATCCACTTAAGGATAAAAATAATCATCCACATACCTAATGAATTGAACATCTAACATATTTTAATTATATATAACTAAACTCAATCCAATCAAAATAATCATCTACATAAAAATAAAATAACTATCTGTATACCTACTAAAATGATTATCCTAAATTGACCATTAAAATAGAGGAAGAAATGAATAAACAGAAGAGCTATTATTATGGTGAAACATAATTTTGAAGGACTAATCATACAAAAATCGCACTATTGTAAAGTATAGGGCTCAAATCATGAAAGAAGCTAACTATGCTTGGATCCGAAAATGAAGAAGAGCATGTTAGTATCATCGGTGAGAAGATGCTTGAAAGAATGGGAGAAAGCGAAGCCGGTTCGGAAGGAGGCACGAAAATAGCGACAGCAATGTGTATTGGAGATGAGGACGGTGTCGGTGGGAGGATGCGGCGGCCTCGGTATGGCCGGCGAGAAATTCAGTGACGCGAGGTGAGAACCGAAGATGACGGTAAGTTTTGGACGTGTATTGGAGGTTAGGGTAAGATTAGAAATAACCGTACACAGTGTTAATGGATTTAAATACTAATCTTAATTTTCAAATTTTAAAATTTGAAATTAAATAATTAATTAATGATCTAATTTTTAATTTTAATTTTACTTTTTTTTAATTTATTGTACATATTGTACACAATTAATATTGGTTCCAATACTTTCTATTTTAAAAAAGTAGAAATATATGACTTCTCCTCGATAAGTCATTCTATTATTTCCGTAAAATAAAATGACCTCAAAACAAACAAAAATCTACTTTCATTCTAAAAAAATACTGGAAATACTAGCCTCCCACCACCATTTTCACCCAATGTTCCATCTGCTAGAAGTATTGGCCTTCCGCCATGATTTTCACATAATGAGGAAAATATTGACCCTCCGCTATTTTAAAACAATGTTGCATCTGAACCATCCATTGCATATATTTCTTTCAGTTTTTATTTTATCATTTTATCACTCTATTTTTATTATTAAATTTGTATTTAACATTGTATGTGGTATAAAATCTCAGTTTTAATTTTATTTTTTTCATGTGATTTTATTTTTATATAGCTGTTATTATTTTTATAGTTAGTTATAGCAAGTTCTTGACCCCGAGGAGGGAATTCTAATAGAAGTAAAAAAAAAAGAGCAACAAAATATTTATTGACACACATTTTATATTTATTTTTTATTTTTATCTATCATATCATACACAATAAAATAGCAAACACTAACTATACAGTAATTTCTTTGGCATTGTCATCAAAATTATTGTGAATTAAAATTTTATTACTGTCAAGAACACCGTTATGAGTGAAGATGAAGTAGAAGAACAGTTTCTACCTAAAAAATGAAACTAATAAGGGAGCAAATAAAGAATTAATTACCTAAATAATTGTAATATTAGTGATTAGGTTATAGAAAATCAACATTCAATATTGAAAAGTATTTGTTATCATCATTGTTTTAATATCTATTTTTTGTAAAAAGAAAATTATATTTTTTAAGTTTTTTATCCAAACGCTACAACTTTAAAATAAGTATTTTTATAACTAAAAATTCAAACACAAAATAACTTATTTATAAGTTCCTATTAATAAAAGTCCTGATACTTTAAACTTTTTTCAAAAGAGTTTATTTAAGTTATTTGCCCAAACTGAAGTAGTTATAAATAAGTTATTTTGTATTTGATTTTAGTTAAAAAATTACATATTTTAAAAAAAGAATGATAAAAAATTTATTATTAAAAAGTTATTTTTTATTTTTTATAAGTATTTTAAAATTTTTTTAAAAATTATACCAAATATTAATATTGTAATTTTTTATTAGTTAAAAATAAAAAAATATTTATGAATCTATCTAAACTATCATTCTATCTTAATTGTCAATTTTAAAATTTGGTATAGATTGAAATTTTCTGCGGACAAATAATAATTTCGTTAAGTCATCATAACAAAAATTAACAATGAAATTGGAGAAAAGAAATACTACATGCATATTTTAGTCATCAAATAAATATGCATTTTTAAATATATATATATATATATTATTTGGATATATTTTAATATATATTTTATGTTTTAAATAGTTGACTTTTATATGCATTACACATACATTATAATTGAATTTAATATTGAATTGTTTGGCTAATTGCATTTAAGTCAAACAGAATATTAAAATTGTTATTTATTTTGTTGTAATCTTTTTTAAGAAAAATAACACGAGTCAATATTTCTAATAAATAAAATTGAAATGATCATACTTACTTACAGATTATTAACAAGATTCAATAAATTCTGAATTCTATTGAGAAAGTAATAATAACTAAATTATTTCAATTAAGATATTTGAAAGTTACATTATCAAAGAACATAAAAACTTGAGATATAAAGAAGATAAAGACGAAATCCTAACAAATGTTGTTGGAAACTTGAGATATAAAAGGAACGAAAAATAGAAAGCTCGAAGTAAAGGAGTTGTTTTGGTTCTCATTCTCGTTGTCTGAAAGCCAAACCCCGAAGTGCCACTCCAACTTATGACTCGGACTCTAAACTCAGTGAGTGATGTCAACGAGTCGCCGAAGCGAAGATCAACAACACAAGGAGCAAGTTGCAGAGATCAGCAAAACCCTAAAAGAAGGAGAGAGGATTCTCGCCCCTACTCGGCGACCCGATGGAACCCTCCGAAAAGCCATTCGCATCAGAGCTGGCTATACCCCTCAAGAAGAAGTCGCCATTTATCAACCCAAAGCTGCTCTGGTACCCTAATCGTTCTCTCTTTCCAAAGCTCGATTCTTTGTCCCCTTTTACGAAACCCCATTGTTCCGTTTCTATGATAATTCGACTTATTTGCAACATTTTTTTTATCGCCCTTAGAATTCGAGGCAATTTGACTTGATAAAGATTGGATCTTTACCAGCACGCTTCACTAGAAGCACGTTTTTGTTCTGTTAACGATGGGCAACGTTTAATTTTCTGGTTTTTGGATAATGTTGATGATGTAGTTGAAGAAAGAGATGGCATCTCACAGTGGACCTCCGGGTTATGATCCTGCATTGGATAATTCAAAACCAAAGACGAAATCGGTAAAGAGGAACGAAAGGAAGAAGGAAAAGCGACTTCAGGTATGTCACATTGTGTCTCACTCTCTCTCACTGCTATTTCTTTTGGTGTTTATAGTAGAATACATTGGAACAAGTTAGGTGCAGCATCTCAAAGTTTATTGTGCAATGTACAAAGATTCTTTCTTTCAGGCTTTGAACTTTGAAGTCAAACGAATTACTAAGTTCTTACCAAAACAACTAGTAATAAAGTCTCTCTTGCTTTCTTGTGTGATTCCTCTAGGCTGCCCTTGAAAAGGAAAAGAATTTAGAATTAAATGTAACTGAAGATAGTACGAAGCTAGAAGCAGTCAAGAATGATCTTGGATCAGAATCTGTTCAGTCTCTAACATCTCAGATTAATGAACTAGCTGTTTCTGGAAGTTCTTCCGTTGCTTCTCCTGTCACGGACTCTACAGAAGGTTTAGACTCATCTGGCTGCAGCCAAGATATTGATAAAAAAATTCGAGCACTGAAAAAGAAGGTACGCCGGCTATGCTTCATGATTTTCTGCATTACTGGAGATTTTGACAGATAACTTTCTCCAACAATATCCAATAAAAGCTTCTACCTGAATCAATTGTTTTTGAGCTAACAACGGTAGTGTGTTGAAATTGCTTATATTAAAAGCCATTTGTGCTGCATGCATGTATCTTGAATGATATTCTTTGTCTGGTATCCATAGGACTTATTTATGATTTGAAGTAAGAAGTTATAAGTTTATGGCAGATAGTATGCCCGGTGATCTAACTTATATTCTTCAGTCTCATGGTATTTTTAAATGAAGAAATATTGAAGATTAGCAGTTTTTTCTTAGTGGCAATTATGGATATCATATTTGGTCATAGCTTAGGCAATCTTTTGAGTTTCCATTTGCCAGTTTAAAGTCAAATACTCCTCGCTTTCAATTTTGGTTTAGTGACATGGTATTCTGCTAATTAATTTTCTACTATCTATCATCTATCATTTATAATTGGGGACTACACATGGCAATGACAGAACTAGTGTATTACATCAAACAATTAAGTTCATGTCTTCTGTTTGTAAATTTGTAGAATGTTAGGTGGCTATAGCCCATATATATAGTGGTCTTCAAAGAAAATCACGGGATGCTTGTGCACCGGGATTTTTTTTTTTTTAAACATATATGAATTCCAATCTCTTTCAATTTTGTGTTGATCATATTGATTTTGTTCTAACTTCATGGCTTCATTCAAATATTTGATTATCAAAGAATCATTGAGAAAGCATGGATTCTGTGTTCCTTTGTTGTATATCTGTAGGTTGTGTTTGTTTATGCTGGTTACTTTTGAAACATTGTTAGAGGCTATCCAATGAGATTTTTAGGCTGAAAAAAGATACAAATACTGTGGGAAAATTAAATTGAAAATTAGAATGATTACATAGTTACATGTCTCCTAGTTTCTTCATCTTCTGATAAGCGATCAGAGTGACTAATCGGCATTGAGCAAAAATGCCACTCAATTGGTAATGCTTTTCACTTTCTCCTAACATTTTGATTGTTGGATGCAGATACGACAGACAGAAAGCCTCCAGCAGAAAGCTGCAGAGCAAGATATGAAGCCTGAGCAGTTAGAGAAGCTAGCAAAACTGGAAGATTGGCGTAATGAGCTAAGACTTTTGGAGGAAAGGGTGAAACGACAGCAGCAGCATGACCAAAGTCTTATAACTACTAAATTAAATTAGCAAGAATCTTTAGTTCAGATTTATGATTTCTTGATACACATTAACTTATCAAGGATTTTCTAGTGTATTTTGCTTCAATGTTTTGGTACATATGCAGATATGCTTACTTGTGTTGTACTTTGTGATTACTTGAAATTTTTTAGCACTGATTCCTTGCAACGGGTTTATTCACCAAAAGTTTGTTTTAGTCGTTTACCTATAATGGAGATTAGGAAAACTTGTTCTTAGCTAATCAAATCTTGTAATCTTGAACCTTTTAAAGTGAAAATAATATCATTTTGGTCTCCAATGTTGTAGGTGAAAATCATTTTCTGAAGATTTTTTTTTTCAAAATCATCCCAAATGTTTTATATATTTGCATTTTCATTCTTTTATCAATATATTTGCATTTTCATTATTTTATCAATTAACAGAACTGCTAAAAATAGTTTTTTCTCCCAAGAAACATCACTAAAATCCCCTAAAGTTTGAAGAAGGAAAAAAATTGGGAATGTACATAAAAAAAGGACTAATGTGGTTAATTAACCGATTAACCACATTTTAGTTAACCAATTTAATAAAACAACTTTAAAAATCATATTCATATTTTTCAAAACCCGAGTCTTCACTCTTTGGCGCTTCTCCAGTTCTCCTATGTATGTCGACAATTCTTCTCCTTTGCCTCTCGCCAAAGCATGCAGGTGATTCATCTCATGCCGGTGATTCATCTCTGTCTCTTCGAGTTTTCACTTTGATTCACGACTTTGTCTCTTTGTCTCGCCCTCCCATTTTTGTGGCCGGAATATCTAATTTCTGTGCTATATACAAATATTTATGTGCTATGTATAAAATTTTTTATACTATATCAATAAATTTGTATTATATATAAATTTTTTTGTATTATATCAATACATTTTTGTGCTTTTCCATAAAATACCTATATGTTGAAGCACGGAAAAAAAAGTAATGATATATCCACACAATTTTTTGTTGAATTTTTGTTAACTTAATTAAATTTAATTAAAAAAACACTAGTTTATGGTCCAAAAATAATTGAAATCTGTCTAAAACATATTTTAAATATACCATATGATAGATGGCCAAGAGAAAAAGCATAATTATATATTGCTATCTCATCTGTGACGTGACATTTTCATTAAAAAAAACAAGTGAAGCATTTGTAGGAGTGTGCAAGTGCAAAAATAAAAATATATACACCTACTCTCAGGCTGGCGATTTGTATTCAAAATATTGGTGAATTGGGATGGAAATGAACCCCGGTATGCCTCAGAGACAGCAGTTGCAGTTTCTGATAGTTCCCTATTCATCTCTGAAATTTTAGACCCCACGTATTCTTTATACTTTGAGACTGAATCAACCAACTTCAGGAGCTCACGAGCACGCATTTGTATTTCTTCTTCACTTTGCTTAATTGCTTCCTGCAAATTCAATTGGGCAGCCTGAAAAAGAAACCAGGACCGATGCAATCATGTTACACAAGAACTACACCAGAAACATAGCTTATCTCTCAAGATTGATTGAGTCCTAAACAGTAAACACAATGAAGAGAATGACGCCAGAGACATGTTCAAGTCTTCACAAATTCAGTTACTTACTGAAGAATTAACAACCATGGAATTACCTTCAGAACCTCAGCTGCCTCTCTTTCCATAATGTCCAGGTCATGACCTGCTACGTGGACATCCTCCAACATTCGCTTTGCTTCAGCTGAACATCTATTTACATAATCTTGTGTTTCATTCTTTATCGTGTTTAGTTCAGCTTCCATCTGGTGGATAATGTAACACACAGCAGAAGAACAAAAGTGAGGCAACAGTTTTCACAGGGTAGATGATTTCTACTTTCAATACGCATCTAAATGATTCTGACAAAGTGCGAAAAGATTGCCAGAAAATATAGAGAAACTAAATCAACAGTAGATGCAAAGCATAAACTTAGTTTGTGTGTAATACAGTAGAGTAAATATGGCAGCTAAAAGATGGGGGAAAAAAAATTATTTTGAACAGCTGTATCATCATCTGCAATTACTGCAGACATGATTGTAATGCAAGTACAATTGATGATTCTAAATTCCCAAGAACAGAAAAACAACAAAACCATAAAGACGACTCAAGTATGACAAGTCATTGCGTTGGAAACATAGGTAAAATGTATAAGCTACAGTAAAGACCCTGGTCCAACTCCTACATTCCAAAAGCAGTGCAGCATGCTGCCACCATCACTTAAATTAAATTTACACCTATTCATTATTGCATTTTGTTAATAGCAAAACTTTCCAGTAGAAGAACATCAAGTTCACAATTATCTTTGGCTAATCTACACAGATGAAAATCAAAATCTCCCCCTAGAAGGTTGCAACTTAAAGTGACACAGCATAGTACACACTGGTTATCTGTGACAGGATATAAGTATAGAATCAACATTAATAAAGTTCTGAGCATGATCATGCACTTACTTTATCAATCTGTGACTGCAATGTTGCAACATTATTTCTTTTTCCCTCAAGCCTAGCAGCATTTTCATTGGACATTTGTTGATAGGAAATTAACTCTTCCAATCTCGCCATAGAAGTCTTCTTAATGTCTTCAGTGTATGAGTTAAGTGCAGGCTTCAGACTCAATTTATGGTCAAAACCCATAATCTCAGCAGGCGTAGTTCCCTTGGCATTCAACTGATACTGAATATCATCACCTATCTTCAACCTAGAAACACCAGCAAGGAGGTTTAGATGTCCAGACTTGACTGTAAAGACAGACAACAAACACAACATCTATCTAATAGAAATAAGATCAATAGAATTTGCTTCATTTTAACAGAACAGTCAATAATCTATAGATATTATTAATGGAGCACAATTCAACCTCCTCAGCTCTTGGTTGCAATCCAAAGCAAGCACCTCAAGCTCCTTGAACTTGTGAGAAAGATTATTCTCGATTTCCCAGAACTTGTCCTCCCAAACATTCCTGGCAAGCTCGCCCTCCTGGATCTCCCTCTCCAAAGCCTGCAACTCCCTCTTCATCCTCTCCACATCCCTCGCATTCACAGGCTGTGCCTCCACCGTCCTCCTGAGTTCCTTGTTCTCCTCGCAAACCCTAAGGTTCTCTCGCTCCTTCGCCTCCAGAACCTTCTCCTTCTCTGCCAGCACCTTCTCCATCTCCTCAATCTTCCTCCCAACATCCTCAATCAGAAGATTAAACTTCTTCACATCGTCCTCTAGCATGCCCTTGTAATCAAAACAAACAACAATTGAGCAGTCAAACCAAACTGAATTCAAAATAGAAGAATTCTAAGTCATCTAACTACCTTAGTCTTCTCCAGCTCCTCCTTCTTTACGGGATGCAACCTCAGCCTCTCCAAGTCATCCCTCAAACTCTTGAGCTCATTGTTGGCATCCTCGAGCTTCTCCTGGGCCAGGGCCTTCTGATGGTTGAGCTTGTCCATGATGTCGAGTTCGAGTTCTTCAACCACATCATCACGGCCCTTAATGTAGTTAAGATAGGAATTGAGGGTGTACTGGTGGACAAGGTTGACCTGGAGGAGGGAAGAGACGGTATTGGAGGTGGATTGGGAGAGGTGAGAGCTGAAGGAGGCGATCTGAACGAGCCAGTGAATGAGTGCGAGCAAGTAAGGCCACTGGTGAGGGGCAGCGGGGGATTTGAGGATGGACTTGTTGAGCTTGAACGGGTAATTCAGGCGCTTCAGGAGACGGGGAAGATCCTCTTCGAGTTTCGACACAGGGTACTCGATCTCTCTCAGAAGGAACTTTAGGGTTTCGAGGATGTCCTTCGCGGAAGGTGTGGTGCCGCCGGATTTGAAGCTGATGGGAAAGTTCCGCGACAAGAGGAACGAGTTGATGGCGGAAATCACCGTTTGCTGAAAGTGGCGCTCCTTGTAGTCCTCGAACCTCGTGCGCCCCGCGCCGCCTCCGGCGGAAGAAGGGCGGCTACTTGCGAAACTGGCGTCGGAGTCGCGGGGGAACTGATTGCGCTGATGGAAATCCAGCGGAGTTGGCGGCGGAATGAATGAGTCGTTGGGTTGTCGGCGGGATCCGGCGCCGGGTCTCATATCTGCTGTTAACTGTTAACGATGGTTGGAATCAGAGAACACTGAAATCCGTGTGAGAG
>NC_029781.3:6378435-6398007 GCF_000817695.3 Arachis duranensis | reverse complement strand
TGGGGAATTTTAGGGAAAAAATAGTTTATTTTTATTAGTTTTTTATATTAATTTACAAAAGGACTAAAATAACGCAAAATGGTTAGGATATTAGAAATTAATTTGCAGTTTTAGTGTTTTATACATATATTTAATAATGTATTGTTAATGATTGATTGTGTATAACTCTTTAAACTATCAATGCATTAAAATTAAATAATAAATAATTATTATCAAAATGTTAACTAAAGGTGGTGTTTCCCTTGCCTTCTATTTTTTTTTTTTTGGATGTTCCCTACCCTTCTTTTATCAAGTTTTGTTATGATTCCATGGCCGTTCTATCGAGCCCGCTTTCTCTTTGGGCTATGCGGGTTAGCCTCTTTCTCTCGATTTCCTTCTTAAAATTGGCTTTAATGTCCAAAAATATCTGTAACTTTCATAATAAGCCACAAGAAAATAAACACCCAATAACAAAATAGAAAAAATAGTGCTAGACCGTTATAAAACGTGTGAGGCCCAATAACAAAATTTGAAATGAAACGTGAAATTGCGGTGTCCATTGGCGCCTTTGGAATTAAGCTCGCACTTTCATTCTTCTCCCAAACAGCGACCACTCTCTCTGCTTCCATTCCCTTTGAACTTCGCACAACACTTCTTCTTCTTCTTCTTCTTCTTCTTCAAATTGTTCCGTTCACCGATTATGGCTTCCGTAACTGAATCTTCTTTAATATCGAAGCTCCAATCCGCCGATTCCGCCGGAATTTTCACACAAGTCTACGATTACCTCCGTCCCCTCGCCGATATCAGCAAAAACAACAAGTCCTCCAAGTCCAAACCCGATCAAACCCTAATCCGCTCCCTCGCTAAGCGTTTTCTTCCATTCCTCAACAGCTCTCTCTCCGTTCTCCCCAAACACCTCACTAACATTTCCAAATCAGGTTCCTCCGACGGCGCCGTTGTGCTCGAGCTCTTCCAGGTTTTCAAGCTCTGCTTGGACTGCTTGGAATCCGTGGCTTCTCAATTGGAATCCAAGCCCTTTTCAGTTGAGTTCCTGAGAGTTCGAATGGTGCAATGTCTCGAAGCTTGTGGTAGGGTTGACGAGGCAGAAGCGGAAGGTTTACGGATTTTGGAGAATCTTCGTTCGACCTCGAAATCGACAAAGAGGAAGGCGAAGATTCTTCCCGAGGTAGATAAGGACGGCGTTGCTGACAAAGATAAGGAGTTGTCTTTGCTGGTGGTTCAGATTGTTGTGGCACTAGTGAGGTGTGCGGCGGTGGGGACTAGTAAAGAGTATGGGCGCTTCAGGAGGGTGCTTGATTTGGTGGAGGAAGTAAGGCCATGGCTCAGGTATGTCAGTGTTTGTTGTTCCGGCATTTTTCTGGCAAGGTTGTAGTGTTAATAGTAATTTCATATTGCTTATTGACAAATAGAGCACGGTTTGTTGTATAATTGTATGAAAAAGAAAAAAAAAATGAGAAGCTTCTGAAGTAGTTTCAGCTTCCATTTGTATTAAAACATCAAATTGTATTTTCCAATGCTTGCTCAGAGGGCCTTAGTTTGGACACATTGCAGCTTTGTATGCTCTGAACTGATATTAGCTATTAAATTTTCTTGTTTATTCAACTTATTGTTTAGGGGGTTAGGTGCCAGTTCTTATGATAAACACCAAGCGTTAGTGATTAATTTGGGCAAATGTGCTTTGAGTTTACTGGGGAAGACATGTTCTGATAAAGATCTGGTAGTCTCATTCTGCCGCATGACATTGACTGAGTATGTCAAATCTCCAGTCAACGATCAAGTCTTCAAGGTAACACACTTCTTATGTTTTGGATATAAACTTTGATAAATCTTGTACTTGTTGTCCTGATAAAATTTTAAATGCAGATTGCCCGAAGGATGTGCTCTTCACTATTAGCTCTGCAGGGGGATGAATCATTGTATATTATCGATATATTCGATTGTGTTGCTTCTGAGTGCAAGGTATTGTATAGGAAATCTCTGCTTACAATTCAATGATTCTGCATGTTAATGCTTGCAAGAAAGTAACCATGCAAAGTTACTTACCATAGCCTATTACCATTTTAATTATATTTAGACTAGACATAGGTAGAAGATTTGCAGTTTTATTTAGCTAATTAATTAATTAGAATTTAATATGGTGTTATCTTCATGGAATGGTTTCCCCTATTTATCAACTATACTTTTCCTTTCAGCTTGAAGAAGGCAGTGCTGGAATAGAATTTATTGAACTTGTAAATTATTGTGCCAACAAATGTCAGCCTGCAAATGCAAGTTTTTGTAATACATTTGCAGCATATTTGAACAAAATAGCAGAGCGTTTTCAAAAGGTATGTTTCTGGTGCTTGTTTTGTTTGTATAATGGATAAATTTTTGTATTCTACTTTGATTGGGGTAGTTTGGCAGGTTTTGACACCTATCAACTCAGTACTCAGGCTCTATGCTGCTGGATTGCTCCTTGTTAGCTGCGGTTTGAGGTCCAAGGTTGGAGATCTTGCAGCCTCTGAAAGTGCAAAATTTGAATGTCTACTTGGCACTTTAATGGAAAATCAGAAAATGATACAGACTTCGCCACCTTTGCTTGGTCAAGCATTTGCCTGGTTAGATTCTGGCTGTGAGTCTTATATGACTTACCTGCCATCTTACTCAGAGGCATTGAAGTTTCTATGCAAACCACTTGCTAAATCAGTCAATTCAGAAAGGAAGCAGTTAGTTACTGAAGAGGATGATGCTTCTGCCATAACAATGCTGTCCACAGTCCAAGATGCATTCTATATCCTTTGTCAAATTCTTCTTTCTAGCCTAAGGTACATCCAGTTAAATATCTGAAAATTAATTCTACTTTATGTCCTTTGTGTATATTATCAATCTATTCTTGTTTGTTTTCATTGTTATACAGCACAGTTTATTTAGAATCTTCACCTGTCATGTTAATGCTGAAGAGCAGTTTCCAAGAGTTTACCAATATACGTCTTTTTCATATATAAGACAATTCAAAAAAATAGAAACATTATACACTTTGTTCATTCCCCCTGCAGCTTTACATCTGAAAAGAACACAGATGAATTTGATGAAAACAGCAGAACATTGCTTAATGTAGCTCTAGCAACCTTCACTCTTTCTATCAGAACTAATCTTAAACTCCAGGTCCGCCTATTATTTCTAATTTTTTTCATCTTAAAAATGGCTTCTTGAGTTTCTAAATACATTGTTATTAGATCTAGTGTTTTGACAATTTATTTATTTGTTCCCAACATATCAGGAGAGCACAAGATTAGTTAAGCAGATGATGGCGAGTAAATGGATTGATACTGAAGGGATGAAATACATAATTGCTTCTCTCTACAATATTGCTGTAGCTTTGTACAGAAACAAGCAGCCAAATGAGGTATTGATATCCTATTTTCCATTGCCATCTTTTATATAATGTCATATATTTACTTATGAAATTTTCACAGAGTATCCCAACCTATGTTTACATAGCCAATCCTAAACTTGGAAAAAACGAGCAGGGTTGTGTTAAAGCTTGCGATAGCTCCTGTTGTACTTTGTTGCATCCCAATGCATTCCCACGACCCAATAACATCTTTGAATCCATGTAGGGTTGTGTTAGGCCCGCGACAACCCATGTAAAACCTTGCTTCATCCCAATACATGACCAAGACGCAATGACGTCTTTGGATCCATGTAAGGTTATGTTAGGCCTGTGACAATTCATGTCAAACTTTGTCGCACCCTGAGTCATGTCCATGACGCAATGTCGTAATTTGGATCCATGTTGAATTGTGTTAAACATGTGCCAGCCAACGTAAAACTTTGTCCCATCTCAATGCATGGACACGACACAGTGACATTTTAATCCATGTAGCTCAACTAGTAGGAAAAGGCTTTGTTAAGTTAACTTTTAACAAACAGGATGTGAGATGAATGGATGACATACAGTATTTTCACTTAATATAAACCGGTAGCTGCTGGTAGTAGTATTGCTCACTTTAAATCTGAAGTATATATATTGGAACACACATTAAATGTACTCAAGGATTACACAAGTTTGTCTCAAGTTTATAGTCCTAAAAGAATAGAAATGACGTGATAACTGATAAGTTACTTATCTAGTTCTCTATATTCAAATAAATATATATGGATATTTATTTCATGTGTTAAATGTGTGTACCATTAGGCTTATTATGCGATAATATATGAAAAAGGCTAATTTACTCTCTAATTTCCAGAGGTTACACGAGTAATTGTCTATATTAAGTAACGGTTTTTGAATGGACTTTTTTTTAACTCTACCATGCATTCCATGAAACCCGAACTGGGTTGGAAACTTGAAAATTGTAGTTACTTCCTTGTATTGGAGGTACACAATGTCCTTGAGCTCAATTGAAATATAAGAATGGTTAGAAAGAATCAAATTCCTCATCATTTATTCGCTTTATCAACTAAGCTTTGGCAATGCATCGACAAACTATTTAGTAAGACACCTGGTTGTTTTTGTAGGTTCGAAAACTCTATTAGTAATTAATTAAATACTTAAAAGTTTGTGTTTGCAAGTAAATCACACATAAACTGCTTAAAAGCTCTTCGAATAATGTAGGGCTGCCATATTCTACCACTGACGTTGATTTTTGTGAAAAAAAAGTGCAAATATGTAGATCATGGGAGAAATGAAAATGTGGAAAAGATGTATCTTAAAGTTGCTCAAATACAATGTATGACATTTTGATGCAGGCTTCTAAGGTTCTAAACCTGTGTTGTAAAGCATCCTGGATCTGTATTAAATGTTATTGTGCTAATTTGACGGAAGGGGTTCCGAAAGAGTTTGTAATAGAGGCTTACAAAAGAAGTGCTCTACTCTTAGATATTCTTTATGACATCAGCAGTCTTAAGATACGAAAGAAAGTGATTAAGATCCTTACAAACTGGTCCACTGCCAACAATCTGTTTCAGGATCTGCCAACTCCTATTCCTGTATTGAAGCAGTGGGTGAAGGTGTTGTTTCAAATCATTTAATTTCAAGTATTTATCAGTTTTCTGTTTATGTTTACTTCTTTTAACTTATTGTTTTAATATGGTCATGCAGATAGAATGTAAACAAGCTAAGCAGGTAGACGAGGAAGTTGATTCTCTTACCTTGTACTCTCTCCTGTCATCTTCCACTGAGTTTTCCATGAGGAACATTAGCATCATCCTGGAGCAGGTTCACTATCATAGCAGATATTTCCTTTGCATAGAATTTCATCATTTTTTGCTGCTATGTATGTAAAGCTTTTGCACCTTTTGTGAATGTTTGCTGTAGGAACTTCAAGCATATGAGGAAATTAATCTTAAATATCCAGAATTCTGTCAGAAAATGCAAAGGAAAATTATAAATATCCTCCTGAAAGATATATACATAACACCAGATACTTGTTTTCAAAAGGCACAAACTCTGGTTAGAAAGGGAAAGGCACTAAGGATGTGTGGTACTGGCGATCTTAGGGACTGCATTCAATGTTTCTCAGAAGCAATAACTATCATGGTAACCTTTATTATTTGTAAACTATTGTTTACTATTGATGTATAAATTACTTATTTGAGGCAATTCCTCTTAAATAGAAGGAGATATTTGGTGAGACGGGTGCTGATAAAAATGCCATTGAGTATCAGTTGTCGGTGGCCTATTGCATGCGTGCACTTTGTACCCAAGAAGCTGAACCAAGTTCAAAGGTACTAGAACATAAACTATTATTTATTTCTCTCCTTTTAATTTTTGGAAGGGGCTGACACGGGAATTTCATTGGTGAATGTTGTCCTCAGTTATGGTCTTAGAATCAATTATATACTTTGTCTTATTGAATTTCTTATTTTGCTAAGCTAGTAAGCTTTCTTTGTTTTGTATATTAACCAGCAAATCTTTGAAGATGTCAAAGCTACATTGGATCTATGGTTGGGTATTTCTCCTCTTGGTTGCATTGAGGATGGAGACTGTTATCTGCCTGACAGTATAATGATTCTACTCTGCAATATAATAGATTTAATACAACTAAAGGTTCAGTTTACTTCTTTTGTCATATTGGTTGCTGAAGTTGTTGCATAATATGTTCGGTAACAAGATTTTGGTTTTCGTTGGCATATCCCCAGGGTTTCATGGAACTCTCCGGTAATGCATACAAGCTGCTGACTAGAATGTTTAAATGGAAGAATGTCTCAATTGAGAAGTGGTTGACTTTTCTTTGGGAAAGTAGAAGGCTAAGTCATGCTCTATGTGTTTCACCTATCTGTGAGGCATTCCAGAATTCATTAGAGCACTTTAATGAACTTTCAAATATTGAATCTTGGACACGTTATCTTCAAGGAAACCATTCATCATTAATAGGGTTTCAGCAGATTTTCTCATTTTTACTTTCTAGCTCTCATAAAAATTCTTGCTGTAATGGAGACTCTTTTCAAAATGACATTACAGCTGATGATGTTCAAAAGGCTGCTCTGGAACTGATTTCAAATGTAAGGTTCATTTTTAGGAAGACTTTATCATACTCTTTTATCCAAAATCATCACTCCGTTCTCTTTTAATCTCCTAGGTTTCTGTTCCAAATCATTCCACTTTTCTTGCTGGTTATCTTTACTATGATTTGTGCCCAAGGCTTGTTGCAAATGGACGGTTAATAGAGGTAAGTATCATTGATTTTGATTCAATCTAAATTCTTGTGTTACCCATTGGCTGCCTTAAATTTTTTAAGTAATAGATAAGTGCTATTTGAAACATGTGTCATACTTGTCTTCATTGTTCTATTTTAATAAGAGATTGCGAAACTGGTGTATATTTTATCTCCAACTTGGTTGAATAGGTAAATAGTGAAAACATACATGAACTTGAAAATGGATTTGGACATGATATGGTCTAAAAAGGGCAGTCCAGTGCACAAACTTCATGTGTTACACAGGATTTCGGGAATGGCTGTACTCAATGGGTAATGTAAGTGATCTAACCTATGGCAAGCACCACACTTGTGACCGGGAGGTCAAATGGAGAAAACTAAACAGTTGCTCCAAGGGTCCCTTTCATGATATGGTCTAAATCAAAGTTAAAAATTCAAAAATTTTAATACATCTCTATATAGGTCCAAATGCATTTTTACTTTCCTCCTTCTAGCTTCTACCTTTTCATTCAAGCATGTCTTAATTATCTTAAAACACGGTTTTTTTTATCAACTTAAAAATTCTTTGTCTATTAGCTGTAGATCTTTGGAGATGTGTCTTATCTTCTTTCAATTCAAATTGACTTTTTGAAAGAATATATATCAAGTTAATTTCATTCCATATGTGCTGGTTTGCAATAGGTTGAATTTTCTTATTAACTTGTTAGAAATAAAGATATCTTTCACTCTAACATAGTATAAGGCATAATTAATTTTTTTACTGATGAAGAAAAAACTATATATAGAGGGGGGGGGGGGAGGTTGCCCCATTTTTCAAGGTTAGGGCCATGCATAAATTGTAATAAGAGCTAACAATGTTACTTATAGTTGACCTAATCAATGAAGGACATGTTGTATTCTTCTTTTTGAGTTTATATAGCATTGACTTACATTATTCCCCAGCTCACAGTATCTCTTTTTCTGTTTTATTTGCTAGGCTCTTTCATTTGCAAAGGAAGCCCACAAATTACATTCTAAACTCTTCCATCTTAAATTTACCCACGTTGTTAAGCAAATGAATGAAGAGCACAATGTAATAGTTGATTTCTCTAAGAATCTTAGGGATGGAGTTGATAGAATTGAAGTGAGCAAATCAGTCGCTAGGGAAACTTTGCTATTTGATTCTATATCATGGAACTTGGAAGAGTTTTATCTTAGTCCATGGAAAATATTGCAGTGTTATCTAGAGAGCACTCTTCAGGTTTGACTTTGTGACATCATCTATCTATCTTGTACTTTGAATCAAATCTATTTGGTGAATTGGTGGTATCTTGTTATGCACTACAATTCAATTTCATCCATCTATGCAGGTAGGAATTATCCTTGAAATGATCGGAGATGCAACTGAGTCTGAAACTTATCTCCAGTGGGGGAAAGCCATATCTGATTCACTGCAGCTGCCTTTGTTTACCGTTGCTTTCTCTTCTCTCTTAGGTATTAAAATCATTTGTAGCATTTCTCCCTTTGATTTATAACTTTTCATTCAAAGTATTATAAATTTGTTTTGCCGTTTTTGTGATGTAATTTGCTAGGAAAACTCTATGTTAAGAAAAGACACTGGGATTTAGCAGAAAAGGAACTTCAAAGTGCTCAGGAAATTTTCAAGAAAAGCAACACAATGTTGTGTTGCTCAAAGTGTAAACTGATCCTTGAGGTGACACTTAATCACTTTTTTGGAGATTTGTGTCAAAGTAAATTTGACAGTTGTGAAGGGACTACTAATGGAAAGACCGCAAAATATTGGTTCACATCAGCTCTAGATAAATTAAATCTTTCTGTGTGGAAAAACTCTCTTAGCTGTCCTGACAATGGCAGTGATGAAACTGCAATGGATGTTAAATGTGGTTCTGCTAAAATTTGTACTTGCTCTACAATGAATGAAATGGGTGAAAAAGTGAGGAAATCCATGAAAGCAGGGCCAGCATCCAAGATTGGAGAAAAGCAAAATAAAAAGACAAAGAATGCAGCAAAGGTTTTAACAAAGGATACAAATTTGTCTATTGAGAATAAACCAAGGATAACCCGTTCTAAATATCGAGCTTCACAAAATCAAGATATAAGCATTTCCAGCAAGTCAGAAGTTGTGCAAAGTGTGGATGGAAATTTTATTTCCAATCCATCTTGTATGCTACACAGGAAGGAGACAGATTTGAATACTGCTGCAACATGCATTTTCTCAAAAATGAGGTGTTGGCACTGTCTTCCTTCAGAAGTCTTGGAATCTGGTTTACTAACTGATTTTATTAATCTGAAATGGGAGTTTGTCCGGAGAAAAATGTCAATGAAGTTGCTTACTCGATTAGGTACAGTTGCTGTTTCATATCTTCTGTTTTTGCTCTGCTCTTGTGTGAATTTGTGCATTTTCAATGGTCCTCTATTGGCGGTGGTTATCAATCCTTTCAAGATATTTTGCCTTTCACAATGATAATGTGCTTTTGCTTACTTTGGTAGCTGCCAGTCAAGAGCTATAGTTGCATCGCTTTTACTTGTAGTTGTTATTTTGTGGACTTCTTTCTTCATAGTTGATGGGATAGGATGCTTCAGTTGAGAGCACTTCTGCTATTCTGCATGCAAGATCTTGATTTTCCAGGAATGTGAAATTGCAGACTAGTTGACTCATAACTTGCTTTGCTTTATACTTGTCTCTACTTTGACGTCTAAGTCATGTATTTATTTGTGGCATACAGTTGTTTAGTTCTTCCTTCTGATGTGATTGTTGAACTTGAACCACAGTGAAATGCTTTGCATATCCCAATCAAATTGATGAAGTTCATAACGTTCTTCTAAGAAGTGTATCAGTTCTAGCCAGCAGAAATCCATTCTACCAAACATTCTCCTCTATTCCTTTAGATTATTTTGTGCTCATGGTCCCAAAGGAGATCCCAGGAGATGTATTTACAATTGAACGTGCAGAAATAGTTTATGAAATATGTTGGTATTCTTTGAAGGGCTATCACTCCAAGGCTGCAAGGTATGTGTACTGATTATTATTGTTTAGATTTTGAGGTCTGAATATATTTAAATTTTAAAGTAGGGTAGCCCCTACTTAGTTATGGTTGCTGCTCCAGGAACATATTTATGAATAACTAACTGTATAAGTTTTACATTTTGATTTTACCTTACAGGAACGTTTTCCGTAATGTAAATTCCATCAGGTTTGAAGACCTGGCTTCTTGGCTGATGGTAGCCTTCATACTCTCTCGTGAGGTTTCTGTTATTTTTCAGAAGGTCATACTTCTCCATTTTCATGTTGTTATTACTCATTACAATCTTTCACTAAATTAATTTAATATTTTGTTGGGTGTTATAAACTGGATACTTTTTCCTTGATAGTAATTAGTAAATTTGTGGATGTGCTGATTGCTTTTTGGAGGATTCAAGGCATCAAACAAAATTTGAATATGATTATATGAAGAATATATATTTTAAAGAATATACATATCTACTTATCTATATCTATTATATATAATGGGGATTGGGAGAAGTTTGGTGCACAATTTTTTTTCTAAAATGTCCTTCGTCATGTATATTCACAAAAATATTTTTAATTTCTATGACTTAACCCAAGACCTCTTAGAGTGCAAAGTACGATACACTAGTTTTTATTGCAAACATTTAATAAATAATGGTGGATTGATATGCACTATACACTAGTATTGTAATATGTATAATATAGAATAAAATTATATAATAATTATATATACATTGCATTGCATCTATCTCTGACAAAAAGTCAGTGTAATATTTAGGTTTTTGGTTAATTTTTGGGGAAACTATAACTATCTCTAAATGCAGATTGCACAACAGGTCTATATGGTTAGATAATCTTTGATGCTTCGTATTTTGTAGCCGAATATTTAGTTGCTTAATCCTCTTTCTGAGCTTTATAGTTTCTTACTATGTTTCCTTTTTGTCATTTGGATTGGTCATGACCTTATGGTGATAAGGATGCTGCAACAGGTGTCTAAATTACTTGCTGTAATACATGTTTCCACATTGAGGGAGCAAATTTCTATGTCATCTCTTAGCCAAACTTTGAGTGAAAATTATTGGGCTTCGTATTTCCACCAGGCTTCAATTGGAACTCATTATACTCACCAATTTCTTTCAAATCTAACTGGGAGATGCAAGGTACAGTCCCTTGTCAAGACTCGTTTCTCTGTGACTATCAAATATTATGGAATTTTATCTAGGCTTCTGCTTTAAATGTTGACATGTGAACAAAATACTAGTTGGTTCAGAAAATGGGAATTTCTCTTGTAAATTTGTGCTCTGATTTGGGCATCATCATGTGTGTTTCTCAGTATACTAATTCCTATAGAATTCTGTTTATTTTGTCCTCTTAGTCTCTAAGTAGTCCTTTGACTGAGTTACAGCTTGCTTACAGGCATGAGTTGTGCATTGTAGCACTTACATCTAAGCTATACGCATGGTTAGTTTGTGTGCAATCTAGATGACAAATTTATTTAAAAATTTAGACATTGTCAGTAATTTAGTGACCCAAGAGTGATTCATGCTATCAGTGAAACATTGATGAATTCTTGTTACTAGGTGCTCTGAAGTGACATTTGTAATTATGGTATGTGACAATTACAGCCCATCAAGTATTAATGACATGTTCAATTTCAGGGTTCATATATATCTAAATCTTGCAAGCAAGAAGGCTCTTTCAACTTACTCAGGTAACAGTTGTTCTTGTTGCATAAGAAATGAAGCTACAGTTGACATAACCTGAAGCAAATGCAATTCTCTCTGTACATGTTACTTCCTGCAGGCTTGTACCTGATACCTCTGCAGATCTTGCAGAATATGTGAAAAAGTTTCTAGCTAGTCTGCCATCTACAACAATAATCTGCATAAGTTTTCTTGGACATGATTATGCTAGTTTACTACAGGAATTGTTGCTTTATCCTACAAGTGTTAAAGTATGGATGCAGGTCTCACGACTGAGTTTTAAGAGTGAACCCATTGTAATGTTACTGCCTCTAGATTCTATTTTGCAAGGTACCTAGTTTCTTTAGACATAGTCTGCATCTCATGTAAGTATTAAGCTTATCTTTGTCTAACAGATAATTTATAACTTCTATTTGCCAGATTCAAATGAGGATGATCTTGTAACTGGTACACTTCTTGAAAAACCTAGTGAAAATTGGCATTGTCCGTGGGGTTTCACGGCAGTTGATGATGTTGCTCCAGCATTCAGAACAATCTTGGAAGAGAATTACTTGTCATCACTATCTCCTTTTGAAGATACACCACAGAATAGAATTTTATGGTGGAAGAGAAGAAAGAACCTTGACCACCGTCTTGATGAATTGTTGAGGTGTGCTACTGCTTATGATTTTTATGAGCTGATTTGCATTAGCTTTGCTTAAATTGGGCTTTTGCTACCATGCATATTGTTAAGCACCTGAGTAAAGTTAAGAACCACACCTTAAAAGCTAGCTATTAAGGAAGAAGAACCATGCTCTTTAAATACAATATCAAGCATCATATACTACTTGTTGTGGAACTTTGGGTACTCCATAATACCCAAGTCCCAAACACATCTATTGCTCCATTTCACCATAGTAGTGCTGCTTGTATTTAATGCAATAGCCACTTTTTCTACTCTTTTCAAGGGATACACAAAAGGTTAAATATGCCACTATGCACATTAACATCTTGGATATGACTAGTAGTAATTTAAAATTATAGCAAAGTAATTTTCAAATCTCCTTAAAATTGGCATACCTTACCAGGAACATTGAAGACTTGTGGTTTGGCCCATGGAAATGCTTGCTTCTTGGAGAATGGTTGAATTGCAAGAACTTTGACTTGGTGCTCAAGAATCTTGCAAATGATCTAAGATCGAAGTGCAAAATAGATGTAAATGAGAGTCTTCTTAAGGTTATTCTTGGAGGCTCTAAACATGTTTGTGAAGGGAAAACAATTGTTTCACAACTATGCTCAAGGAAAGACTGTTACGTTGCTAAAGTAGGTTATTGTGATGAAGCAAGGAGTGGGGTATTTTTAAATGCTGCCAATGAATTTGGAGTATCATCTGAGGTTGCTTTTCAGCTGTTAAATGACGCATTAGAAGTTCTGGAAGTTGATGACACTGTTAATAGAGAGCCAGTAATTCTTGTGTTGGATTATGAGGTGCAGGTAAGTTAAGTTCTTTCTGACCTAATGGTAGTTAGGAATTAGTTTCAAGTTCTACTTTCTGGATGTTTTGGAATTTATCATTTAGTAATATGGTACCTTTTATTATTAATATAATGCCTCCTCATGTTTAAGTTGTAGTTCATGCTTCTATCTAAATGTTTCATTTTCTATGTTTCCAAAATTAATATAATTGATCTATGTGCTCCCTAGCTGGCATTCAAAGTAGCAGCATTTTCAACAAACCTAATCAGATTGCTTATTTCCACCACTGTGACAGATGCTTCCTTGGGAAAGTTTGCCCATATTAAGAAACCTGGAAGTTTATCGGATGCCTTCAGTTAGCAGCATCTCTGCTGTCCTTGATATCAGTGGCATCCATCAGGAACAGGAGGGAAGAAACCTAGTATCTTTTCCTTCTATAGATCCATTGGATGCCTTCTATTTATTGAATCCAGATGGCGATCTCTCTCGCACTCAAATTGAATTTGAGAACTGGTTTAGAGATCAAAATCTCGAGGTATTTTAGTAGTTTGTACTTTCACCAAAGTAAATTGTTAATAGACTTTCATATTGCTGATTGTTTTGTCTGATCCAATGAATAATCATGTCTTCTCATTGTTACTTTTCAGGGAAAGGCAGGTTCCAAACCTACCGTCAAAGAACTAGCTTCAGCATTAACAAGTCATGACCTTTTCATATACTTTGGGCATGGCAGTGGTAAAGCTTTATTAAATGTCTTAAAATTTATAGATATGATACATTGTAGTTTCCTGTTGTAAATATATTTAAGGTGTTTGAATGCATCTTCACAGGAGCACAATACATTCCGCGGCACGAGATTCAGAAACTAGAGAAATGTGCTGCTACGCTACTAATGGGGTGCAGCAGTGGTTCATTGACCTTGCAGGGGAGCTATGTGCCACAAGGTGTTCCCTTGTCATATCTGCTGGCTGGTTCTCCGGTTATTGTTGCCAATTTGTGGGAAGTGACAGACAAGGATATAGATAGATTTGGTAAGGCTATGCTTGATGCGTGGTTGAAACAAAGGTCTGATCTTCCAAAGGAATGCTTCCAGTGTAACTTATTATCAGAGGAATTTGAGGCGATGAACTTAAAGGGTAAAGCAAAGAGGAAAGGTGCAAGGAAGAAAGTACAAGAATCGGCAGAAACTGATTCACCTAGGATCAACTGTGGTCACCGACCTAAAATTGGAGCTTTCATGGGCCAAGCACGTGAAGTCTGCACCCTTCCTTTTCTGACAGGGGCATCTCCAATATGTTATGGTGTTCCTACTGGGATTTGGAGGAAGAATAATATTTAGCCTCAAACAAAGCTCTTACACAACCACCCTTGTTTGATATGCTGTCAAGAAGTTCATCCATGTATCATGCTTAATCCCAAGAAAATAGAAATTTGATCCTACATTACCGGAAAGAAATACAAAACCCAATTCACCAAGCCAACTGACCAAACCTAATCCTACAGCACTAACTTCTAACCATCCATTTAATTTGTATTTTTATTGTACAATTTGTCATTGTACCCCAACAGCTAGAGCAGAGCACCGTTAATGTAGAGAATAAATCATGATTATGTAATGCCTTACTCATATATTGGAATCATTTAAAAGCTCTAATAGTGGAAAATCTTTCAATTCCTTTGCATCTAAACAATCTATTAATAATATATTAAAACAGAGCTCAAGATAGTTTTTAGATGTATTGTTAGCTTTCTACTATTATATTATGTCAGCTTAGATGATTAATTCCCACAACTTGAGAGCACAATTTTATATCTTTGCATTATGCCATGTCAACCTAAGTGGCTAATTCACACATTTTTTTTATTAGCTCTAACGTAATTTCATACCTCGTTAACTTTCTTTTTCTCTATTCTTGCTAACTAGAATGAGACTCGTGCGAGGCGGTAAATTAATGATAGTATATAATAAATATTAAAAATTGTTATGTTTTATAGAAATAAATTAAATATGTGTAAATTAAAGTTAAATTTAAAAGGTGTTTTATTTAAAATAATTTGTAGTACAAAGGTTTTGAATATTGGAGTTGTATAAAGTGACATTTTTATTTAGTAGTTTGATTTTTACATTTATTTTAGTTGATGGACTTAATCTTCTTATGTGGTGTTCGTCCTCTTTTTTTTATTGGTTGTTGTTAGAGTTGTTGTTTCCTTCTTTCTGTCGTAGGTTCTTGTGAATGTATGTTCTTTATGAATTGTTGAGTTTGATGCACTTTTTATTGTGTTGTTTGTTTCATCTTTGTATGTATGTTCTTCTTCCGAAGATGTGTCTTGAATTTGTATCGTTTCTTTCTCCTTAATCTCTTGATGGAGTGGTGCTTCAATGTCATTATTTTTCTAGAATATGTCATTAAATTTGAAGTAGTTGTGCTCAATAAGTTTTTTACTTCGCCATCAAATAATACAAAAGTTGTTGTAACACTTTGATCTAAAATCTTTAATTGAACTCTGAACCTAAAATAAGTAGTATTGGGTTAGTAACTAATAATTTGATAGATGAGATTATGAAAAGTATATGGAGTTACTATATTGTGGTGTTTGATTACATGTGCTACAAATGTAGTTGTTTCCTTTCATTTATAGTTGCTAAAATTGTGAAGATCTTTTCCTATTCCAATATTCAATTTATGTTATTATTAGGTATATGATATTTGAGAAAGTATGAATGTATGATGCATGTTGTGAGTTTTTTTTTTTTTGTCATATCTGATCATCAGATTCTCATTGCATGGCCATTAGATCTTTGATAGTTATTCGATTTCTAATCATTCTACTCTGAAAGAATGATGCTCTATTGAGTAAGTTTGAGATGTGTAGTTTGGAAATAATTTTCTTGTGTTAAATTTGATATTATTTGAAGGAATAGTGATAAGAGACTTATATAAGTAGTTTAAATAGTATGAAATTTGAATATTTATAACGTAAAATTTATTATGATTAATAATATTATTATGACATTTGTAATATGGATACTTATTACCTTTAATAAGTTATTTATAAAAATTAATAAATTAATTGTTGGGGTTATAAATTTATTATATTGTTTATAACGGTAAGATATAATAAATATCGGAATATGAATTCAATGTATTTGCAGGTTATAAATTTATTATATTGTATTTTTTTTAGTTTTTTATTTGTATATTTTATTTTTTTGCTGATTTGGAAATAATAGTTAATTTGGCAAGAATTGAGTGGTTGATTCTAAAATTTTGCCAAGTAAGCGATATTGCTGACATGAAATTAGTAGGAGGAAAGAAATGTCTTAAAAGTAATGTGGTAAACTTATATATCTACTTTTATATATTAAGAATAAATTTTTTGTACAACTAGAATTTGATTGATGACCATAATTTTTTTAAAAAATGTTCTAAACGTATGTATTAGGTCATTAGGTGATTGTGTGATTATGCTCATTAATATTTCTATTTTTTTGTATAATTGTATTCATAAGTTATATAGTTTTTTTTGTCGTTTATATATCATTTCTTTTTTCTTTCAACAATTTATATTTTTTAATATTATTTAGTTGTAACAATATTGTTGAAAATACAATCATGATTCATAAAAAATAAAATTAGAAAATTGAATATCATTTTAATTATCAAAACATTGATAATATTCATATTTGTATTTTATCTAATAATTTCATCACTGTATCATAGTATTTAAATATAACCTAAAAAAGAAAAAAAATAAAAGTAACTATTTAAAAAATAAAAATAATAAATAATTATATAAAATCAGGTGAATAAATTTCAATTGAATATTTTTATTACTTATAGTCTAATTTATGTATAATATTAATTTTTATTTTAAATTATCATTTATCATAAACCGTTATAAAATTTAAATTAATTTTGATATGCTACTAGACAAAATTTTGAACTTCTTAATCAATTAAATATAATTCATATTATTATTATTCAATCAAATTACAAAATAAAGATTAAGCACAATTATTATCTATATTAAAATAGTATATTTTTTCTTTATATGTCTTTTTTGTTGAATAATAATATTATTGAATCATAATATTATATATAAATTGTCAAATTAAATAAATATATTGTACAATACTTTTTTACGAATTAACTTCTAAGTCTAATATTAATTTACATATTATCTAATATATCCCTAAGCAATATATAGTATTTTAAATTTATAATATATAATATAATTAATTTAGCTCTCCACGCATCCCACGAATCTTATTCTAAGTATCAATTAGTTATGGAAATGCAAATTCAATCCAAGTGTGATCAAACTAAGAACATGAACTCCCGGAACTAGAACTAAATTTTATTAGCTATTTTTCCAAGTTATCTACATGTTATCAAACTGGTACGATTTTCTTTAAAGATAAAGTAAAATTCTTTGAAAACTAAGAGTATGAATTTTTAAATTTTTGAAGTAAATATATTTGTAAACTTATATCACTTTTTGTACTTCAAAGTTCTGAGGGATCTCAACTTAAAAATGTCCACATTCCAGTGAAATCAGGTATCATGATTACTTCCTCCAATTTCTTTTAATGTGTAACTTTTTACTAAAATGTTGCATCAAAAGCAAAATCATCGAACTTTAGATTTTGTAATTTGCTGAAACTGCTTGTTAACAATCGTTTGCATGAATATTAGTTTGAGATCAAAGACCTCAATCAAACCTTTACACGAGTAAATTTCACAATGAAATGTGTATAATAGAAAGAATGTAGGAATGTACAAGTAAAATAAATTACACCGTAACATAAATGCCCAATTTCTGATTTCTAAGATCCTTGCAAAGAATACCTGCAATTGTTATTAAAACTACCTAGATTTTCTTTTGGATCTGGAAACTACCCAATTTATGATGCTAAAGATTCAACTCATATATATGCCTACCAAACTTCTCCTTTTCCAATATCCTGCTTCCAGCATCATCTTCAGCTACCCTGAGCTGCATGTCCTTCTCTCTGTCTATGTCTCCGGCCTGAGCGATGGAGTAGAACTCTGCCAGTGCCATGGTGATGGAGGTGGTTAACCAGGGATTCATCATGATGATTAACTTCACTATTTCTAGCATCTTCATTGGCAAATTCCATCCCACCAATAGAAGTGGAATGCTGTGCCCCATTCTGACTTGATCCCGGTCTAAACTGTAGATTTAAGTTGTCAAGGTTCCTATTCCCTTGCCGAGCTGAATGTAGCCGGAGGAATAAATTCATGGCTTCTATGCTCATCTGAACTCTACCATTTCTATCAGCACCATCTACATCAACAGAAGCATCCTCTTCATCTTCATCTGTATCAATGTTGTTTTGGCGTCCTTCTATGACATAGTCTCCCAAAACCATTGCCCCAGGCATGGTTGATGTTACTGTACTGATCACATCGTCACGTTCACGCTCCCACTCAAGCCATCTCCATTTCTGCTCATGAGCGGGATCAACCGCACGGGGACGTGCCAAGGGATGCTCCGCCCTCACATGCTTCCTCAACTCTTTGTAATTCCCAGAAAACAAGCAATTATCTTGCATGCAACTTCTTTTCTTTGCATTCAAATAGTCCCGAGCAGGTTCAACAACAGTCCAACCTTTCACCTGTCCCCTGCATAGTGGGCATGCAAGCTTTAAGACTTCTTTCTCCCCGGCAAGGGAGTTTGAATCTTGTAATGCACCTTGATTATTTGTTGATATAATGTTAGTGTATGCTTTTTTGTACTGATCGAGGCAGTTGGAATGACGAAAGCTAGTCCCACACATATAGGGACGGCAACCTTTGTCATGTGAAGAACAAAGGAGAAGAACAGCATTGTGAGGGTACTCCATGCACACAGAACATGTGACATCTTTCCACTCCCTCTTATCCAAGGCTTCAGAGCATTTCTTTGGGCACATATCCTCACAAATATTCTTCTTGCAAGTAGGCAGCAGGTATGGGATAGATCTATACCTTTGCGAAGCATTCCTACGCTGTCCCCTGCTTCCTTTTGCCATTTTTTTATTTCCCAACAGAACCTGGGATTCAAAATGCAAAATATGAAAGGGAAAAAAAAAGACATTCTGACTTTGTAATTCAAAAGACTACACAGTCAAACTACATTAAAGGTAATCAGTATTGTATTGAAGAATTATAATAATAACACGACTTAACCCATAATCTAAGGAAATTAGAGTAAGTGGCACAAAGCTTGAATGTGATATCAAAGGTTCAGTGATGGTAAATCATAAATTCAGTTTCACTAACAAATCCATAAGGAAGTGAGAGAGAAAGCAATCGACATTACCCAAATATCTAAACAGGAATGAAGAGAAGTGAAAAACTGAAAAACACCAATTTTCCGCTCTTGCAATAAAAAAGACATTCATAAAGTTTCTGTGATCAAATCCAAATTTACACAACTTGCAACGTGGCATAAAACGTCTTAACTTATTCCATTCACTACCAAAGGTTTCTCCAAGTTTTTCATGAGAAACCAATTCCCTATATATGGAGAGATCTAAATTCCTGATGACATCAAAATACCAACATCTGAGTTATGAGCACCCTTTCTTTTCCCCAAAACATAATTTATATACGCATGAAGTAATTGCAATAGCTAAAGGAACTTAAAACTGTTCATACTGAAAACATTTTCAGGACTATTGTCCCAATTAAGACAAAAAGAGCTCGGCCCATCTAGTTACTGAGTCAAAATCATTGGTCTTGATATTGATATAGTA
>NC_029781.3:6371398-6378335 GCF_000817695.3 Arachis duranensis | reverse complement strand
GGTAAAATATAAAAGATTAAAAAATAAATATTATAAAATGAAAAAATAGATAATTAATGAAAATTCTAATGTGAAAATAAACACATGATGCGTTGTAGAAATTAAAGTGGAGACTAAGAATATATTATGTTATATGTTAGCATCTTAATGTTTTGGAATTTAGAAATGTATAAATTGATTTATTCTTATAAATGAGTAAACTATAATTATATTAAGATTTGAATCAGTGACTTGATTAAAACTTATTTTGATGTATTGTAATATTGAATTCGCAGGCAATTGATTTTAAGCTTTAAACATTCATACTTACATATAGTTATGGTTTTAATTCGAAGCCAATCTAAAATTATATCATGGAAAAGTACTCAAAATGCATCACTAATTCTTAGTTTAGACAACAATAATTCAAAATTCAGTAATAATATTTGGCTTCCAATATAACATGAAAAGTATAAAAATTCAATAAAACCTTTTTCCTATAACTCACCCAAATCAAGCCAGAAAACTATAATTTAAGTGCATTAGTTAAAAAGGTGTTCAGCTGCCCATCTATTATCTAATTCATTCATAAGAACATAAATCTGCTTATGTATGCTTAACTTAATCATGTTTGCTGCTAATTGGATCAAATAATCTTAAAAACAGTCTAGCATCTCCAGGCAATAAGGATGACGAATCAAAAGTCTGCAGTAACTTTATCAAAAGAGAAAAGGAAAAAATTGTTAGAACTATCAATGATAAACAAAGCTAAACAATAAACAAAATAGAAACTTCATCACGATATATATTTTAAAAAAATAATAATTATAAATAATATGGTTACAGAACATATTTTAAAACTAAAAAAAGGTGCAGCATAAAGTTGAAAGAGAGTACCATAAAATAATCAATCAGAAAATTTGATTTGTTCTCACTATAGAAACATTTAAATTGCAATAAAACTGGAAAAGATAAGAAAGAAGAAAACAAAACAGATCAAATCTAGAAAGTAAGTAGATGAAGGTTTGAATTATATATATAGCAGATTCAGAACAGATAAAAAAATAACAAAGCAAATTTAAGAATAACAAAATGTACATTTCTAACTGGACAATAAACTTAGAAACATTGTTACAAAAAAAACACATTGTAACCAAAATAAATATTTAATTATTTTATTTTGAGTGAGATTTTTTTCACAATATAAACACTAATTAACACCAAAATGCTAATAAAAAAATAAAAAATAACTGCAACTATCACACTTTCAATGCTAAGGGTAAATTGATAGAGAGTTTGAGTACATAGCGAAAAAGATGAACAACTAATATATTATAGAAAAATTTAAAGCTATGAAAATAAGATTATACTCATGTGCCACATAATATTCATTGTTAACATATCTTGAAATGAGTACTTTGATGATCAGGATATCTTTGAGAAGTTGTTTTTTTTTATCCAACAAATAGAAATTATGATACTGAAAATAATAATAAAAATAAAAATTTAGTTCACAGGTTATCCATTTTCTTTTTTAATGCAGTGATTGCTAAATTATTATCTCCAGTTAAAATTGTCAATGCAAATGCATGAATAGTCATAACCTCAGTTTTTAGCAAATGAAGGATCTGAAGAACAGTGTCAGGAATAGAGTAAGTGGCTATATTGGATGACTGAATAAGCAAATTCTGCTAAACACTAAAATCTTCATTTGATGGTTCAAATTTATTCTATTTATCTGTATTACATAGTTGTTTAAGCTAAAAACTAAAAGATTATTTAATGAGAACAATGATCAAAATTATCTAATTTAATAAGGGTGAGTTATAAAGAAAAAATCAAAGTATAAAACTACTATCCATATATAAATGAGAGGGAATTACTGTGAAATTTCTGGTATAAGTAAGATTAAAATTTATAGATAAACTACTACTAATATAAATAACTATTCAAGGTATAAAACCATACCATTGAGTAAATGTGGTATCATTCAACTCACTTTAAAAGTAGGATACATAATGAAGGCATAGCCTAATTACAATCCATTTTATTCGACATAAAGACAAAGCATGACACCTACACATAAACTTTAACAAAAAAACAGAAACAACTACTGACACACATGGCACACAAACTCAGTTTATTATTAGTTCCAATTAGACTAATTGGAAACATGAGCTATCCATGGCCTTTAATTTAAATAAAAACACACAATAAAATCATTAGATTAACCCAAAATACATAGCAACAACAATAATATAGTTGGAACCCTCGTGATTAATCAACATGCTCTTTGACAAAGCTACAATCAGACTCCTTGGAGAGCTTCCGGCATTTGGATGATGAAGTAGTGGCATTATCCGGGAAAATGTCCAGCAAATTTTTTGCCGTTACACCAGCTATCATACCTCTCTTAGGAGTTACAAAGTCATCATTGCCATCAAGAGAAATAATTTCGCAAGACTGTGAACTAATCTCCTGAAATTATAATTGTACTAAAATATGAAACTGGTTTAGATATTGCTATTATAAAGAGGAGACCATTACTATTAGATAATACCTTAGAATTATCAGTAGAATCAGTTTGCAAACTCTGCAACTCAGTATTTTCGATTGGGGTGTTCTGTATTTTAAGTAGTAATTTAAAATAAAGATTATAAAATAAAAAATAATTACTGATTGCATAAATAAGTTATATTACTTTGCATACATCAAATGTCTTGTACTTGGAAGAAAAAGAAGTGAGCAGATTTGGATCTTCAGTCAACTTCAAAACAGTAATCTTGCATGGCTGGAAAGCATTGATATCATCAAGCTTCACAGAAATCTTGAATAGAAACTTCTTACCCCTAAATGAATTAATCTCAACGGGAAATTCATCCTTGCCGCAACCCTATAATTTAGAATGGAATACATAGTGATAACAAACTAAATATATAAAGAGAATAACAATACTATGAGAATTTATTATACCTTTGATATCTGTCTCAAACGAAGCTCAGAAGCAGATATCTCAAGAAATTTGGAGGCTTCCTTGTCATAAACAATAAATGAAGCAGAGTCTGTCTCATCTGATACTCTCATTTGAATGCAGAAACTAATATGTGTAAAAATGGTAACATGTTAGCATGGTATCTTGTTGATAAAATTAGTCTAAAACAATGGAATTGAATTAAAACAAAAATATTACCGAGGAACATGAGTATTAGGATAAATATCACATTCATGGCAATAATATGAATTCTCATCTTCTTTAAGTGAATGAAAACACATCTTGCACCCTTTGTACCACCAACCTAGTCTAGTGTCAATAGAAATCACAGTTCCAATGGTAACAAATATTCCACCCTGATAATAAAAAATGGACCACAACAAATTATTAAAGAATATTAAAGATTTAGAGTTCATAAAGATGAATGATAGAATACTTATTACAACCTCAGTGCTCTCCTTAAGTTCGCTTATAGACTTGTAAGGAATATGGTTAATAAGATCTTGCTCAAGGGAAATCAATGAATCAGATGCAATTTGAGAAAGCTGGTTAGATGGCTTGTCATTACCCATGATAAACCTAATGGAAAAAAAAAAGGTATGTGAAATTGGAAAAATGAGCATATCCATTACCATTTGCAACGAAAGTAACAAAAAAGTAAAAAGTAAAATCGATACCTTTGTCTAAATTCCTTAACTTCTTTAAGATCAGCGTTAATGTCTAAGGTAGAGTTGTAGTTTGTATTAGATATGCCCATGGTTCCTTAAGCACAGCATGACACGATTAGAAATTAAATGAAACAGAATAGGAAAGAAGTAATAAAATAATTTGTTTGGTTTAAAAAATAATGATGAGAGCTTATATAAATCATAGGTAGATTTAAATAAAATGAAACTGATCAAAATGTCACTGACCATATTAAAAATAAACACAAAAGCATGGTATTCCATTTTATTAATAAGTAGATTCAAACTAAAATATTAATTTTCGTGTAACAATTACTTAATATGACAACAATTTACTTATATATTGTATAAACTTTAGAAATAACATTAGTCTCTCATTAGATTTACAACAAAAAATGGATGATACAACAAATTTAATCTATATACACAGACTAATTCCTAATGGATTGAAGTTGAGAAGCCTCTCAAAGAACTTTTTTGGAATTCTATTTGTATCACTTGTATAGCAAATCGTTCAAAAGGATTGAAAATTACAACTTTCCTGCATCCAAGTCTGAAAAAGGTAAGTGCTACCAAACTAAACCTTCCAAGAAAAATTAGAATAAGCTTGCTACCAAACCAAACCTGTAATCCAAATAAGCAGATAGTGGATAAATTTGATTTCTATAGATTGTTATAAAGAAAATGTCTCTTGGCAAAATGTAAAATGACATGTATGGTTCAACTAAATTATCCAAAAAAAATATATATTTAAATAGTAAACACACCAAAAATAACATGAAGATAAATTATAAATTCTAAAGCAAACATAAAATCCAAGAGAGGTATGGAAAAAGGTGAAACTAAGATGATAAACAACATAGATTAAGGTGCTAAAGATACATGTGCTAAATTCATTTTCAGTTTATCAAATCAACAAACACCATATATGCATTCCAACATCAAAATTTAAGTTTTATAGCTACTGAAAATATAGTATACACAATAATAACACAAATTGACATTCATCATATCACAGAAGACTTAAGAAGCAAACCCTGCTTCATCCACTTTACCATAAAGGATAACCATTTGTAACTTCCATTTTAATTTGAGGAGTGTCGATTACAAAATCTGCTGCATATTTTATATTTCCATGTCAATTAGCATGATTATGAGAAAAGAGTGTATAGATCCCATCATTAGTTGTGAGAAATTAACAATTATCATTTAAAGCATAAAATAAATCAATTAGTGAGAAAGTAAAGAAATGATATGTGAGAGATAGCTTATGCATTTTTTTTAATCCAGAATCATGAAAAATTATGGTGTAAATGTTTCTGTAATAAGCATTGAAGCTAATTAAATAATATGATAATCAAAATGCTATAAAGCCAAAATTAGATACCTTAAATGGAAAAAAAATCAAAACACAATGTATAGACAAATCAGAATTAGCACACAACTCTTCAAAAACATATAAAAAACAAAAAGCAGATATATAGAATCTTCTTACCCACTTAATTGCTCAAAGATTCTATCATATCATATTTATCAATCACATGAGCAAATTTTTTAAGAACTTCTTAATCTTATTTCATTTTAGAAACATAAATGGTTACTTTTTTAGAAAGCTGCATGCACAATGACAGCCTAAATTCTTTACCTAAGATCACTATAACATATAAAATACAGAAAAATCAGAGTTATATCTTATAGATAATAATCCAACACAATATTTTTCTATAAACCGGTCCACTAAATCTCCAAAATTCACAACATTCCCTAATTATCCAGTTTATGAATATAGATATAGTCAAGCGCACACAGAAGCACCAAAAAAGGGGGGAAAAAATAAAAAAGCACAACTAATTACCAATCACAAACATGTAATGTGAAAAGTCTATCTTCACATTGCACCATCTTTAAAAAAAATTTGCTCCAATAATTTTTTTTGTACTGATTCCTGAACTTCTTATTCACATCTCTAAAGTATATTTATTAGGGAAAAATAATGTTCCAAAATTTAGAAAAAAAATGCTATTTCAGCAACTAAAAAAAGGAATAGTAGAATAATCATGAAAGAGATAAAATTAAAAGTCAGGAAGAAAATGAGAGAATTTTGTTAAACCATTAAAATTCATATAGCAAACAAAATATCTCAACCACAAATTTCTAAATCTATAAAAAAGAAAAACAAAAACAAAAATATTGAATCAATAAGTCAATCAAATTGCAAAACAAAAAGATTCTAAATGATTAATTTTTCAAATCCCAAATCTAACAAAACGAATGGCAGATCTGTCAACAGTAATACTTATCTCACAGAACTTAGGGTCAGTCGGTTACAAAATGCCCAGAAACTCCTATAGTTTTAGCATGCACGACAAACATTGCATCCTCCACTTTGTTCATCACCAACATTGCATCCTTCTACTGCGACGACTTTTTTGAAGGTTAAAGCCATCAGGTACTGACATGAACCACCTTATTGCTAAAAAATATACCCTATAATCTCCACTTTCAAGTCAGAATATGAAGATAAAAAAGTTAGAAAAAATAGAATCAGAGAATTGAGAGGGCAATTGAAAAAGATGAGAAAAATATACCTTTTTTGCTGTGATTCAAATTTTACATTTTAAATTTTACCTTTTTAGTATTTGTTAGGTGACGAAAATAAATGTTGATGTAAAGAATCAAAATAAAAATAAATGAGAGAATGAAGAAACAGGCACAGAAGAAGAAATTTAATTGAAAGAATGAAAGAGAATAAAACTATAATAACTGAGAGAATGAAAGAATAGTGATGCAGAATAAATGAAAAAATAAGAGACTATAGATGGACCTCTGCAAAGAGAACACTATAATTAATCCAACTTTAAAGGTCTCTCCTTCAAGACACATTGAATTTTCACTATTTAACAACCTTGTATTAATGGTTTAGTATTAGATTTTTATTGGATCGGTATATTTTAAATAAAGTTGTTCATGAATTATCCCTCAGTATTAAACGCAGTTTGAGAATTTGATTCATATTATATTTCTATTAAATTGACATATTTTTAGAAAGGATGTTTATGAATTGTCCATAATATTAAATACAATTTGAGAATTTGGTTCAGATTATGTTTTTATTGGACCAACATTTTTTTACAAAAAATATTCATGATATTAAATAATAACATTATAATTTCTGTTGTATAGTTAAAATTCTCTATCTCTATTATAAAGTAATGAAATGTTAAAAAAAAAAAAGAGAGAGACAAAATTTAAAATTATCCAACCAAACTTAAATTAAACA
>NC_029781.3:6368860-6371365 GCF_000817695.3 Arachis duranensis | reverse complement strand
AAACAACAAAATAAAAAAATATTTTTAAATTTGATGATTTTTTTTGTGACTAAATTTGATGATTTTATGCTAAATAATTCGTTTATAAATAATCAAATAAATATCTATTCTATTATATAAAAATCGAATCTCTGCACTTAATGATGGAGCTGACGTGGCATGCTCTAGAGATTATTTCCTGATTTAATTATTTTAACTCATTCAATATAATTTATTACCATGATTTAATTATATCAGCTAATTGATTTGATTAGATATTTAAATATTAATATGATTTATTATAATATATATTACTTAATTAATTTTACTACATTAATTATAATTTGTTATATTAGTTAATTAATTTATTCATTTATAAAATCCGAAATAAAATAAATAATTTATTGTTTATTCTAATTGAATTCATTAAATTTAATTATACATTATATACGAATTAATAATAATTTGTAAATCATTTTATATTATATATGTATTAACAAAATATTATATATACAAAAATATAATAAAATTTAGGTATAGATATTTTTTTGCTTCCCACAATACTCAACAAGTTAAGGACAAATCCGTCATGAATTTGAATTTCATTTAAAAATCTACAATTGGCTGGCAACGATTTGCTATACATACGAGACAGAATTCGAACCCTCAATACTTACTTAAGCGAATGACTAAGTTGATCACTTGGCCAATCTAAATTGGTTTAGATATATTCAAAATTTAAAATTAGAACTATCTAATACATATTGATAAGAACTAGAAATATACACATAATCATTATTATAATATTTAAAATAATAAAAATATAATTTTATACACATAATATAATATTCAAAATAACAAAAAATATTTATAAGGACTTTTTTTTAACATGACTAAATATTATTTTTTTATACATATTTTTAAACAATTATTTTACTTTTTATTATCTCATATTTAATTGTCAAATCTACTTATTATTATTTTTATAGTATAAATAAATTTTTTAACCAAAATAATTACAGTATATTAATACATAGATAATATTTTTTTATCTTAAACAATTTTTAAAAAATCACTAATAATTTAAGTTGTATTTAATTAGAAAACTAAGTTTTAATTTAATTATTAATTAATTAACTAATATAATATAATTAATTATCACTAATTTTTGAGTGTATTTATTTATTTTTCATACTAAATTAAATTTAACAATATAATTATTATTATGTGTTAAGTTTAACAAAATATTTTTTAACATAAAATACAAAAGAACTATTTATATTTTATTTTGAGACAAATATAATATAATAAGTGGTATATATGTATATAAGTATTATTTTTTTTTAAATTTGTGGGGGCAAATGCCCCCTCTATATTAAACGTGGGTCTCTGGCTGTGAAGGAAGATGGGAGTTGTGAATAGGTAAGCGACGATGGACTCAGCAACAATATAACAAGAGCTATGCGATTTTTTTGTGAAGAAGTCGAGAAGAAGAAGATTTTAGGTGAGGATAATTGAGTTTATCTTGCATAACTATAGAGTATAGACTGAAGTTATGAATGTGAGGCAAATCCTAATTCCTAAAAATTGTTTATATGTATATATTCGGGGCAAGTACACCCTAAACCCAACGATACCAGTCTTGAGCAAAATCTGCCCCGACTCGGGTCAAGTTATTACCCTTTTCATTCGGGTATGGACAGGTCGGGTACCTGCGTATTCGAAAACTCCTGTCAAGTCTAATCACGTATTGATACTCCTTTTATTAAGGGTTTATCGCTAGCCAATGGATTGCTATATACATAAGGCGAAATTCTAACTCCTAATAGTTATTTAAGCGAACGAGTGAGATGATCTTGAGCAAAATCTGCCCCGACTTGGGTCAAGTTATTACCCTTTTCATCCGGGTATGGACGGGTTGGGTACCTGCGTATTCGAAAACTCCTGCCAAGTCTAACCACGTATTGATACTCCTTTTATTAAGGGTTTATCGCTAGCCAATGAATTGCTATATACACAAGGCGAGATTCTAACTCCTAATAGTTGTTTAAGCGGACGAGTGAGATGATCACTTAACAAACTCAAACTGATTAAGATAAATACTAATTATTTTTAATATTTTAATATTAAAAATTTTGAGAGTTTGATTTTAATTATAACTTTATAAAATATTTATAATAATAATTACTATATATATTATTTAATTTTTTAATAAAATTTTTAATATAATTTTATATATTTTATACAAATATTTTCACAAAAATTCGAATGGAAACATATAACTTGTTTAACATTTATAAAATATTATTTTTGTTTGTTATTTTTATCGCATTTAAAACTTTTTAAAATATATTTTACTGTTTTGATCATTTTTATTTATAAAAATAAACGGAGTGGCCCATGTACACCCTTTTCTCCAGGAAACATAATATGAGGGTCACTTTGAGCGGGAACTCCCCCAAAGAATTGAAAAAATGTAACCTCTAAAGTGTTCTCCGATTCCAACAACAGTTAACAGCAAATATG
>NC_029781.3:6362436-6368823 GCF_000817695.3 Arachis duranensis | reverse complement strand
CCCCCCGCCGTATCCCGCCGACAACCCGACGACTCATTCATTCCGCCGCCGCCGCCAACTCCGCTGGATTTCCATCAGCGCAATCAGTTCCCCCGCGACTCTGACGCCAGTTTCGCAAGCAGCCGCCCTTCTTCGGCCGGAGGCGGCGCGGGGCGCACGAGGTTCGAGGACTACAAGGAGCGCCACTTTCAGCAATCGGTGATTTTCGCCATCAACTCGTTCCTCTTTTCGCGGAACTCTCCCATCAGCTTCAAATCCGGCGGCACCACACCTTCCGCGAAGGACATCCTCGATACCCTAAAGCTCCGCGAAGGACATCCTCGAAACCCTAAAGTTCCTTCTGAGAGAGATCGAGTACCCTGTGTCGAAACTCGAAGAGGATCTTCCCCGTCTCCTGAAGCGCCTGAATTACCCGTTCAAGCTCAACAAGTCCATCCTCAAATCCCCCGCTGCCCCTCACCAGTGGCCTTACTTGCTCGCACTCATTCACTGGCTCGTTCAGATCGCCTCCTTCAGCTCTCACCTCTCCCAATCCACCTCCAATACCGTCTCTTCCCTCCTCCAGGTCAACCTTGTCCACCAGTACACCCTCAATTCCTATCTTAACTACATTAAGGGCCGTGATGATGTGGTTGAAGAACTCGAACTCGACATCATGGACAAGCTCAACCACCAGAAGGCCCTCGCCCAGGAGAAGCTCGAGGCTGCCAACAATGAGCTCAAGAGTTTGAGGGATGACTTGGAGAGGCTGAGGTTGCATCCCGTAAAGAAGGAGGAGCTGGAGAAGACTAAGGTAGTTAGATGACTTAGAATTCCTCTATTTTGAATTCAGTTTGGTTTGACTGCTCAATTGTTGTTTGTTTTGATTACAAGGGCATGCTAGAGGAGGATGTGAAGAAGTTTAATTTTCTGATTGAGGATGTTGGGAGGAAGATTGAGGAGATGCAGAAGGTGCTGGCAGAGAAGGAGAAGGTTCTGGAGGCGAAGGAGCAGGAGAACCGTAGGGTTTGCGAGGAGAACAAGGAACTCAAGAGGACGGTGGAGGCACAGCCTGTGAATGCGAGGGATGTGGAGAGGATGAAGAGGGAGTTGCAGGCTTTGGAGAGGGAGATCCAAGAGGGCGAGCTTGCCAGGAATGTTTGGGAGGACAAGTTCTGGGAAATCGAGAATAATCTTTCTCACAAGTTCAAGGAGCTTGAGGTGCTTGCTTTGGATTGCAACCAAGAGCTGAGGAGGTTGAATTGTGCTCCATTAATAATATCTATAGATTATTGACTGTTCTGTTAAAATGAAGCAAATTCTATTGATCTTATTTCTATTAGATAGATGTTGTGTTTGTTGTCTGTCTTTACAGTCAAGTCTGGACATCTAAACCTCCTTGCTGGTGTTTCTAGGTTGAAGATAGGTGATGATATTCAGTATCAGTTGAATGCCAAGGGAACTACGCCTGCTGAGATTATGGGTTTTGACCATAAATTGAGTCTGAAGCCTGCACTTAACTCGTACACTGAAGACATTAAGAAGATTTCAATGGCGAGATGGGAAGAGTTAATTTCCTATCAGCAAATGTCCAATGAAAATGCTGCTAGGCTTGAGGAAAAAAGAAATAATGTTGCAACATTGCAGTCACAGATTGATAAAGTAAGTGCATGATCATGCTCAGAACTTATTAATGTTGATTCTATACTTTTATCCTGTCACAGATAACCAGTGTGTACTATGCTGTGTCACTTTAAGTTTCAACCTTCAAGGGGGAGATTTTGATTTTCATCTGTGTAGATTATCCAAAGATAATTGTGGACTTGATGTTCTTCTACTGGAAAGTTTTGCTATTAACAAAATGCAATAATGAATAGGTGTAAATTTAATTTAAGTGATGGTGGCAGCACGCTGCACTGCTTTTGAATGTAGGAGTTGGTCCAGGGTCTTTACTGTAGCTTATACATTTTACCTATGTTTCCAACGCAATGACTTATCATACTTGAGTCGTCTTTATGGTTTTGTTGTTTTTCTGTTCTTGGGAATTTAGAATCATCAATTGTACTTGCACTACAATCATGTCTGCAGTAATTGCAAATGATGATTCAGCTGTTCAAAATATTTGTTTTTTTTTCCCCATCTTTTAGCTGCCATATTTACTCTACTGTATTACACACAAACTAAATTTATGCTTTGCATCTACTGTTGATTGAATTTCTCTATATTTTCTGGCAAATCTTTTCGCACTTTGTCAGAGTCATTTAGATGCGTATTGGAAGCAGAAATCATCTACCCTGTGAAAACTGTTGCCTGACTTTTGTTCTTCTGCTGTGTGTTACATTATCCACCAGATGGAAGCTGAACTAAACATGATAAAGAATGAAACACAAGATTATGTAAATAGATGTTCAGCTGAAGCAAAGCGAATGTTGGAGGATGTCCACGTAACTGGTCATGACCTGGACATTATGGAAAGAGAGGCAGCTGAGGTTCTCAAGGTAATTCCATGGTTCTTAATTCTTCAGTAAGTAATTGAATTTGTGAAGACTTGAAATATGTCTCTGGCGTCTTTCTCTTCGTTGTGTTTAGGACTCAATCAATCTTGAGAGATAAGCTATGTTTCTGGCATAGTTCTTGTGTAACATGATTGCATCCGTTCTGGTTTCTTTTTCAGGCTGCCCAATTGAATTTGCAGGAAGCAATTAAGCAAAGTGAAGAGGAAATCCAAATGCGTGCTCGTGAGCTCCTGAAGTTGGTTGATTCAGTCTCAGAGTATAAAGAATACGTGGGGTCTAAAATTTCAGAGATGAATAGGGAACTATCAGAAACTGCATCTGCTGTCTCTGAGGCATACAGGGGTTCATTTCCATCCCAATTCACCAATATATTGAATACAAATCGCCAGCCTGAGAGTAGAGATTGAGGCATTCTGCATATATGCATTGTGTATATTTTTTTATTTTGCACTTGCACACTCCTACGAGTGCTTAACTTGTTTTTTTTAAGCTGAAAATTGTGCTTGGATGTTAGTATTACAATTATTAAATCAAGTTATCATGTGTGCCAAGCTGTAGATGTTTTGAGAAGTCTCTTGAAAGTAAAGATTAGTCAAATTGTAAAATAAAGTTTGAATCACATTATGTCATCATACGTAGGCATGCCTATTAAGTATTAGCTTAGCAAAACAAGGTTGATTTCTGTAAAATACTATTTTCTTTTTTCCACCGTCTTTGATTCTTGGTTATTATAGATTATTTTTTTATTAGAAAATTTTGCCTAGCAAACATATGTACCATAGTTATAAGTTCCATGAAATAAAAATGTTTATTTGTTGAGAAATATTCCTTGGTTTCTTCTGTTTTTTACTTTCTTCTATTTTTCTTCTGAGAGTTGGTGAGTAAAAAATATGCGATATTGTCCTTTATGTAAGTGATCTTTAGCCAATTAATTATAGGTTTTAAACTATGTAATGTTCATAATATTCTTACCTGAGTACTTTTCTTTGTATAATTGAAAATCCACTTAAGACTGGTAGTTATTTTCCTACATTTCATTTTTTACCTTCTGAATGACAGATGTAACTCTGCAAAAACACACAAAAAAATAAAATAAAATAATGCTGCTTATCTGTGTCAGCTACCTATTTTTCCTCTTAGCTAGCTATTTACATTTCAACTCCTATGGCAACACTATATCCTGGTGGTAACTGAGAGGTCTTAAGACAGAAGAAGATTAATGCGTGGAGAGACAAGACTTATGGGAGATAGAAGTGGCCTCTTTACAAATGGATGATCCAACAGCTGAGTAGCAGTTGGCCTTTTACTTGGATTCACTTGTAAGCATTTCATTATGAAATCTCTTGCATCTTTTGATAATGTTTCAGGAACTGGAGGTGCTTCACCCCTTCCAATCCGAAATAGCGCTTGCATCTGTTTTAAGTTTTAACAAAAAATTTCAACATATTATTATTACTATCTATCATCCTCAGTTTTCATCCATGTCTATATATATAGTAAATTAATAAATGTTAGACATACTCCTTCTAAATGAGAATAAGGAGGTTGCCGTGTTAACATCTCCAAAACTGTACATCCTAAGCTCCATATATCAGCTGCTAGTCCATAACCACGGTTTCGTAAGTTAACAACCTATCATCCAACAATGCAGAATTTTTGTTAGTAACATTAATTTTCAAGTAGATTAAAAATGATTGAAACTACATGCAGAGACAAACCTCAGGGGCCATCCAATATGGAGAACCTTTGCTTGATTTAACATCGTTTAATTTAGTTGCCTGATCAACACATAATTGATTGTAGTTAGCATTTGGAAATCACATTTTTAAGATGTAGTTAGCAGTTAGCAGCTATTTGGAAATTGTTTTGATAAAGAAAGGCACCTTTGCCAACCCAAAATCTGCAAGCTTCACGGATCCATTTGCATCAACCAATATATTAGCACACTTGATGTCCCTAAAAGAAATTCAATTTTTTTTTCATTAGAATATTGCAGGTGTAAAATCATTATTACATTGCAGTAAGATAGAATTAAAAAGTTCAATGTTACCTGTGAACCACGTTACGATCATGGAGATACTTCAAACCACTTAGAATCTGTCTTGTGTATGCCGAAACCTGAGAATCCTTTAAACGATACTTTCTATAAAGACTTGCCAATGATCCTTTTGTTACAAGCTCGAGAAAGATGTATAGCATGGTATTGTCCTGAGAAATAAAGATTAAAATACAATCATCATTTACATAATCAAACTACAACAATTTATATAGAGTTGCTACATTAACTCAATAGATAAAGAACTAATATTTGTTCAGTCAAAAATTTCGAGCAGACCTTGTCTGTGCCAAGATATCTAACTATGTTCTCATGTTCAAATTGACTCAGAAGATATATTTCCTGAAAAGAAGGCCACAAAATATTCACACAATCAAACATTGACTTGTAAGATGGAAGGTACTGATATAAGCTTTAGATGAAAAGAGTTGAGTGATTCTGATTTCTGACCTGTTGAAGTTGGAAAATGCTCTGTTTGCCCTGGCTTCCTTCATCCAACAAAGATACCTCCTTCACCGCAAAAAAGAATCCATCACTGCCACAAAAGATTTATCAGTTATTGGTAAGGGAAAATTAACTAACTGAATCTGCCACCAAAATAAATTCCCGAATAGTAACTAATTGCTGGTGCTTAGACATTAGATATTAGTATCTAAAAATGACTTGAATTGAAAGAAGATGGAAGTGAAGAAACTCAAGAAAAGAATACTCACTCGGTAAAGCCTTCATAAACCGTTCCAAATGAGCCTTTACCAAGAATCTCGCCCTTTTGCCACGACATAAACGTTCTCCTAAAAGAACCATTTGGAGACACGTTATGAACATTTGACTCGTCAACAACATCATCGGAAACTTCACCACTAGCAACATCACTGTCATCATCATCAGAAACATCAAGGTCCCCACTCTCTTCAAAGAACCTTTCATCTTCTTCCCTCGAAGGTGAATCCACAGCATCAACACCATTGTCATCATCATCAAGTGGTGGCCGCAACATCACCGGTGGAGGCCTAACACCCTTGATGCCCCCACCATCACCACCAATTACGTTATGCTGAGCAAGTTGCTGAAAGCTTAGATTTTTCAGCCTAACATCGACATTGAAGCCAACCCCAGATTCAGTTTTAGGTGGAATTGGAAGTGGGGCTTGGTGTTCATGTCCTTCATCAACAACCTGGAGGTTGATGATGTTTTTGGTGGTGACAGGGGAAGGAGAAAGGCGAGACCTTTGGGCTTGTTCCCAAGCTGCGGTTGGAATAGAAAAGTCTTCGGGTCCAGAGAGACCGAGAGTGCGGAAGATGAGGTCAAATTCGCCGTCGTCGATGCCCTTGACCCTGAAGCTTTTTTGGTGGTTCAAAGAAGGAGGAAGGTCAATGGAGGAAGGGGTGAAAGAAGAGGGGACTTTGTAAGTGATGTTCTTCATGGCGTTGCGGCGATCGAGGCGTGGCTTCAAGCGCTTACCCTGTACCTCCATTGTTGGTCTCTGTGAAAGCTCAAAGCTCTGTTCTAAGCTGAAACAGAGGATGTCAGAAAGAGAGTAAAAGAGAGAGACGGCAGATTGGGAGAAAGCGCAAAAGAACAATGGTGTAAACTGTGTCGGATAAGTAAATTATTGGGCAATGATTGTACTTATATTACCAAAGATAAGGAGAAACCTCGTTTAGCCACGTGGCTTCATCAGCGGAATTCAAGGCAATACCCTGTTCTTGTCCTGTCTTGTCTTAAAGCAGTTAATAGAGGTTCTTTTTCTTTCGTTGACAATGTTTTTTTTTTTTATAAAAATATTATCAGCAAATAAAATCAACCGCTAAATTAATTATATAATTTAATATGGTT
>NC_029781.3:6353107-6362394 GCF_000817695.3 Arachis duranensis | reverse complement strand
ATGTTAAATATAGAAAATATATTAAAATTATAAAATTTAAGTTTTCATAACATTTGTGTAAAAATATATATAAATTAAAATAAAAAATTTTAAAATAAATAATCTTAATTAGTGATCTTAAAACCCATATAATAATCTTATTAGAAAAATTTTAAAAAAAATCAAAACCTTATATTTCCGGTAAGAACTTTTGATTTTTTATTCTAAATTATGTTTAATACCAATCCAAAAATTTGGAAAGAATTAAAATAAATTGGTTTAATTTAACTCTTGTTTTTTCTAAGACGATTGAATTGGTTTTTTTTTTATTTTTTTTACAATCAAAGAAAGTATATCTTACATGTTTTATATATGTTTCATAAGAATGTAATACAATTACGAGGATATATATTTTTTTTAATTTGAATACATTTTTATTATTGTATGAGAGAATTTCTCCTTGTACAAAACTATAGTAAAAATACTTTAAAAATTTTGGGGTTTGAGGAGATAAAAGTTATTCTTTTGTTTTAAAGGAAATATGCCAGAAAATAATTTATGAATGGAACTAAAAATGGTGTTATGCAAGATTATTGTAACATGGTGTGTTATCCTGGAATGTGGATCTGTCAAAAGGGAAGGTTGCGTGCACCCTTCAGGACAGAATTTATGCACTCTACCAAGTTTGTCGTCATATGTCCCCAACGATGACCCCCGTCGAATGCCAACACCCATCTCTGAACACCGATCTCATCACACCATTGCGCATACGCCTCACCCCGCTCTCTCAGCCTTTGGTAGTTTTTGTTGTACTCTTGCTCCGTCCTAGAATATCCTATTGGAGAAACCATTTAATCATAAGCAAGTTGCACGAAATTAATAGGAACAGAACCATAACAACGAAATCAAATACCTGTGTTAACCACGAGTTTATGCAAATACGGAGCCTTGAACCTCCTTAAGAAGTTGGAACCGATGTGCCTGATGCAGTACATGTGCCACGCTCTTGGCGGTGACCATGCACCGTTGCTGCGAGCTATTGCTGCGTCGATGGAGTTATGGCGGTCAGAAATAATGCCGACGCCATCGATGGTACAACATATCTCCGCAGGTTGCTTAGGAAAAACTCCCACGCGTCTGCCGTCTCACCCTCGACTATTGCAAACGCAATAGGCACAATGTTCTGGTTCCCATCCTGTGCAACGGCAACTAGAAGCGCACCTTTATATTTTCCGTACAGGTGTGTCCCATCAACCTGCACCAGTGGCTTGCAGTGTCGGAATGCTACTATACACGGATAGAAGCTCCAAAAAACGCGTTGAAGAACTCTTACACCTTGTACCTCCTCACTCTCACGGTAAACAGGGAGCGTCTTTATTTGAACACGAGACCTTGGCATCTTTGCAGTCATTGCTTTCAACCAAACTGGCAGAGTCTGGTAAGAAACCTCCCAACCACCAAAAACTTTTGCGACAGATTTCTGCTTTGCCAACCAAGCCTTGCGGTAACTGATAGTGTAGTTGAACTTTGACTGAACTTCTGCAATAATAGACTTCACCTTTATGGACGGATCTGCTTCGACCAACGGCCTAATGGCATCTGCAATTGTGTCTGAGTCCAACTTGGCATGATCTTGCGAGATAGTTCCCATGGTGCACGTGTGTTTGCCATTGTATCTCCTGATCTCCCAACAAGCTTTCTTTCGAATCAAACTAGCTCGGATAAGCCAATCGCACCCGGCACCATAACCCTTGCATTTCGCATAGAATGTCTGCGGCTCAGACTCATACACAGTGTAATCAACTCCTCTAGAGATAGTGTAGCTTTTGATTGCAGATATCACCGACTCTCTAGAGCCAAATTCCATTCCGACACTGAATTCACCATCTTCGGCCGCAGCGTTGCCTTCACCAACGATAAGCGCACCACCATCAGTCAGACAAGGCAAATAAAATGGACACTAGTGGTAACGTGAATTAATAACCATAATATAACATACCCATATTCGCATACTCAGGAAATTCTGGGGCATGCATGGCTTCGAGATCAAGAGTCCGCATAAAAGACGGAACACCAAACGACTGCTGGCTTATAACAGCATGCGCTTCATTTGGCACCGCCGGATTGCCTGCCAGATCTCCGTCATCGTTTTCGTCATCGACTTCATAGTTGGCTTCGAACTCCTCTTCACTGTCGTCGTTATCTTCCTCCCAGCCTATATCCCCAAACTCGTTAATGTTGACCTCCTCGTCAAACTCGTCCACCCCCGTATGCTGTTCAAACTCAACGTACAGCTCTATTAGCGGCACCTGAAATCGGGTTTGTTGATAAATACAGAACATCCTCTGCATGCTTGCATCGTCAGTGATAGCCATTATTTGAAACTGTATCAGCCCACCAAATACTTGTACAGGACTCCTGTACAAAATATAACTCACCTTTTTCGAAATGTGACTTGGTATGTTGACACAAATACCATTTTGCAACTCCACAAAACTCGTGGTATATGGAATAGCAAATGAAAACGGACATTCACAAACAAAAGTCACTCCTTCGTGTGTGTTCGATATAACCTCACCGTTATAATACACTCGTATATTTGCAATACCTTCCATAATCTCACTTTTTTAACCCTTCTAATACCCAAAAAATCTCACAATTAAGAGATGCATGAACGAATGAAAGGTGAAAGGGGGCACAAGTGAGAAATTTAGGAGTGAGGTACGAGTTTGAGATAGCTGAGTTAGCAATTTATAGGCAAAGTTCTTCATTATAATATTATATTACATATAAAACGCAACCTGCGTTTTACGGACTTCAAAAAAATTTTTGGACCAAATAAAACGCAACATGCGATTTACTCTGCCCAAAAAAATTTCTGAGCCCATCAAATTCACAAACGCATCATGCGTTTTATATTAAAAAATTTTTTTTAATTCCAATTCCACAAACGCAACATGCGTTTGTCTCCATTCAATTGTAAAGCAAAAAAAAATTAATTGTGAAGCATAAAAAACGCAACTTGCGTTTGTCATATATCCATAGCAGTGCAAAATTTGGTGAAACACCCATTTCAATGCACATCACCAAAACCTTTTCCATATCAAAATTAATCAGCCGAAATATGCATTCAAACAAATGTTTTCAATGTGGTTTTATTTTAAGAAATATTATCAGACTAAATGCTCAAATTCATAAGATTATTTATATTTTAAATTATTTTTTAAAATATTTTTTAATTAAATTTATTTTTTAAAAATTTTAATTTAGTTATTTTAGTTATTCTGTATTTTTGTTATTAATAATGTCAAAATTTGTTAATGTGATACATTAATTAAGTGACACTACAATATTAAATATATACTTGATAGTATTAATTGGTTGCTAATATAATAAATTTATAAAACTAAATCATTTTAACTCTAAATTAAAATAATATTTCAATGCCTCTAGATTTTTCTCAAATTAGAATTAGTTTGAGCCTAATTTCATAACTTATCATATTATCAACTAATTAAGACTATAAAATATATGTTGTGATGAGTATAGCATTATTTAATATGTCACATTAATATATTTTGATGTCATCAATAACAAAAATGACAAAATAACTAAATAATTATCTTAAAATATTTAAAAAATAAATTTAATTAAAAGAATTTTAAAAATTAATTTAAAAAATAAATAATTTTTTAAAAATGAATTTAACTATTTATATGATTTAGATAAATATGAAAATCTTATTTTATAGAATTGTCAAAAGTCCTGATAATAGTTTTTCAGGCGAATTCTTGAAGAAAAAAAATGTGTCAGTTTGAACTCCACAGGTTTTGAAATTCAATCTCTGTCGTTTTATACATCACTCTCATTGTAAAAGTTGGATAACATGCATGCATTCTTGCACGTTTGTATACATTCATGTTATTTGAATCCGGAATCAAATTCCCATACGCTTAATCCGTGAACTTTGACGGTAATTTTTAACAAGATTAAGAACTAATCAAGCATAATTAATGTTTGAGTTCTTTCCATTTCACACTGAGCCGCCAATTTGTGCCGGACTCAGACAATGATCAATGAAACACCAATAACAATATATCATATTGAGGATCGAATCCTTAACTTTTCGAATCTAAAACTCTAATACTATGTCATGAACTCACTCATCCCAAAAGCGTAACCTGACAGGATAATGTAACACTAATGATCATATTTTTAATACTTCCTAAACTTTCGTTGTACATATTGTACGCTTAGACTATTGACTCCCTATACTTTCTGTACATACATACGTATATTCATACATACACATACACAGATACACTTGTTTAGACCAACGGATTATGAAATAAATATCTACCTCATTATCTCTGGCTTATAGAGTCTTAACATCGATTCAACTATCCTACATACGTGTACGGCTACCTACTGCATGACGTTCTATTGATTGTAACTTGCAATTTTTTATTTCTATTTTTCAAAAAATCTTTAAATGCTAAGAAATTTAAATGTGAACTAGGCTTATTGGGTGTATATAATATTCTCTTGTAGAAAAGAGTTTATCAAAATTATATTCCTTTTCTACCCTAACAAGATACTCTGTTTTCACCCTAACAAAATTAAAATGTCTTTTTTGCTTCACCGAAATTATTTAATTCCTATGTTAGTATTTTACTCTTTTAATTTATATTTGTGCAATACACCAATATAACATCTATTTAGAAAAAAAGGAATCTATCTTATTATAAGCCTATGGGACCTTTTAGCACATTCAAAAGCTTTTTTTTTATCTTTTCACTCCCAAAAAAAAAAAATTCTTTTTCTCTCGCCATTAAGAAATAATAAAACCGGATGAGGATGTTGGACTCAGAAAGCGTATATATGATTCAATATTCATTATTATTGTCAAACATTTGTGAATTGTGTTTGTGTACTACTCTAACCATAAAATGTAGAATTTAATATTTGTTTTGACTTGTAACCTGGTACTCCAGAATCTTCCCATGCTAATATGGTAAATACCTCTTTAGTTGATTCATAGAATATATACTTTATTTAATGAGGGGCTAGCCTCCTTGAGAAATTAAGAATATAAAAATTAAACCATAATTAAAATATAAGATTATAAAAAACAAAACTTAATTCTTCCCTTAACCTTTCTTTTTTGTATTTAATATTTTTATTTATTTCTTTTGCTACACTTATTTATTTATTCATTCATTTTTTATCATGATACTATTTTTAGCATTAAAATGGAATTGAAAGTTCAAAAATCCAAATACAAATTAATCGGGATAAAATGTCTCTTTTTCATCGTTAGAAAGAATGTTCACCACTTTTATAGAAGGAATATTCCAAAAGTATAAGTTTTAAGTTTTTATGGGCAAGGCAATTTGCATATTTATTGTTTTCACTAAAGATATTTACAAAATTGAATTTTCCTTTCAGTTGTGTATTTTTTTATGAGGGCATTGGGATGATTAGCTAAATATTTAATATTTTAATATTTTTTTTACGGTCACACTTATTTTTACGAAAATAAATAAACAAGAACATTAGGATTTTTTTTTGTTTTCTACGGTATCTCCTAATCCGACAGGTCAAGGACTAATCCGTCGCGGTACTGAACTCCATTTAAGGGTTTGCCGCTGGCTAATGAATTGCTGCATGTACAAGGCGGAATTCAAACTCCCGACACTTGCTTAAACATTAGGAATTTTTAAAAGGTTCTTTTGGGTCTCAAGTGAGCATTATTACGTAAAAGAACCCTTTTTCAATCTGCTTTTTTACAAAGCCCACCTCAGGATTAAGCCCAATGAAAATCAAGTCCATGGTTTGTTTCTGCACCTTTTTGCAACCTCAATAGTCAATATAAGCATTGAGAATTATAGATGATGAGAACCTATATATCTACATTCCAAAAACATATTATTAGCCTAATTAACCTTTGGAGTTAAGTCTTCTTACTTATCATGAGAATGATTGAAGTATGTACAAATTAAAATTAAAATACTTAAAAAGATAATTTCTGTCAAAAAGTTTTACTTACTTGATCAAAACCACAAAGAGACCTTCTTACTATTATTATTTATTTGTGCATTAAAAAAAAAAACTCAGAGTGATGATTGCCAAACATATAAAAGTATCCTACAACGTAAAATATACTAAATATATATACACGACAAACAAAATTGAAAATGCACAATAATAATATGTTATTAATTAGACACACTTGCATGTACATATATCGTATACAGTTGAAGAAATTAAAGACTTACAATACTTTAATTGATATAATAATACTAAAACATAAGAAAACTACACTAATATATAGCTGCTACATAAAGAAAACATCAACAGTAATGTTTACTTTGTGTTCAGACAGAAACTCACATCAACCTCTCTTTACTTTATTTTTCTCAATAAAATATATATGATGAATATCAATCAATTGGGCCTAACGTTTCTGGAGAGAGATTCTATGATCCAGTTACTGGTGTTGTTGTTATAGGTACCTCCAGTTACCACCGTGATGATGATGATGGCTTTCTTTATTATTATTATTATTATTATTATTATTATTATTATTATTGGTGAAGAGAGTTGTTATGGCTGCCGCAACCGCAACCTTGAACTTGTTAGGATCTGAGGCTATTGCCGACACGTTATTATTATTGGTGATCCATGGAAAGTGAGGTTGTGATGCAGAGACACCATGAGAAAGAGTAAAGGAAGCAGGTGCAGAAGCTGTTGCAGCCATGGCAGTTGCACCCACCGGCAGTGGATGATTATGTGTCCCTTCATACGTTGTGATTAGTATTGACATGTCATCCAAGCATCTTTGCACCTATTAATTAAATCATCATATAAACATTACACTATAAAATCTAATCCAAAAGATAAGGCAAAAAATTAAAATGTGATTTCTTCCTGTGTGAAGTTGATAATTAAAAATTATTATATGAAAATAGAATCACTCTATTTTTATCTAATTTTTTGACGCAATAAAAAAGGAACTCCTCCTCGACTTAACTTGTCAACGTCATAGTTTAGAATTGATTCGAAGGGTCTCCTCAACCTTCTACTCAATTTCTCGATATAACAAAAGAGAGACTCCTTAACCTCAATTGTCCACGACATAGTTTCATCACGAAACCAAAAAAAATTTTGAAACCTCTAAAAATCCCACGTGAGTTGTTATACCTGTTTTCTAACGGGGCAACCTGGAGCTACAGTGCAACGATAATAAGCTCGAGGGCATGGATTCCCTTTTGCAATTTTTTGGCCATATTTTCTCCATTGGCACCCATCATTCATCTGTATATATATATCATAATCCATCACACACTATACTTGAAACTATGATATCTGCTATTCAAATTAATATGATGCTTAGAAATGGTGATGAGAGTTAGTATTAGTACTACTGACTTTGGCTTCCTCGCATCTGGCTCTAACAGAAACCCTAGGTTTTCTGTTTGGAGTAGTGGTGGAAGCTGCTGCAGAAAGATGATGATGATGATGAGTAGTGATAGCAGTATCATCATTTGTTGTTCCCCTTATTATTAACTTGTTCTGCAGTGGTGGTGATGATGATGACGATGCAAAACTTGAAATTAGTTTTTCATTAATAATATTATCTGTGACCCTCTCTTGTTGATGAATCCTCCATGATGTGCTACTTGTATTATTCAACCTCAGTGACAAACTCAGTTCATCATCATCATCATGAATTGTCGGTGATGCCCTTTGGACAGAAATTTCAAGATCCTAAATTATATATGTCTATATATTAATATATAATAGCTAGCTAGTAGTAATTAATAAATAAAACAGGGAACATATTTGGATAAAGGAAATTAAAATTGGTACATGTACCTTGTTGTTTTTGTTATTATAATTGTTGGAAATTTTCATTTGGAGATCATAGTAGTCTTTCATAGTTTGTTCCACCAGTTTCCTCAGAGCTTGATTCTCCTCTTTGATGCGATCCATCTCCATTTGTAACACATTCAGGTCCTCCTCCTGCTGCCAAAATCATCATGCACAATATATTATAAGAGTGTGACATTGTTAATTGCATTGAAAAGAATGAATTATTGCACCTCTCTAGTTTTATAGTTCTTGTTGTCTTGCAAAGATACAACATGTTCTTCTATTTCTCCAGCTTCTAATTGCAGCTGTGTTTGTTTCATTTCTTCCTCAACATCAACATCGTACTCTAGTTTGTTTTCTTGTTCTTGCTCGGCATCTATCTGCAAAGAGAGATCAGTTTTCATGTTTGTTTTGTGTTGAAGAATATAATATCTATGGTTCCATATAAATGGTGAGGCACCAAAGTCAAATCCCTCATCTCAACAAGTACTCTTAGACACACAAAGGACATCTATGCTTTGACTTTTATTCCTTCTCTTAATTAAAAGTTTACAAAACCCAATTGAATCATATTAAGTTAAGAGGAATATTAGAGTAACAACTTTTATAATTTGTAGTTATCAAATAGTTATCAATAATAATTTTAATAGTATGAAATTAATATGAGATAATAACTTATTTTTTTTTACTGATTAGATACTAATCAAAATTTAATAAAATTATTGTCTTAGACTTTTTTTTAAGTTAATTAGTAACTCTATCTACTTTATTTTAATTACTAAGATCAATAGAGGCCAGTGGCCAGTGGGCTTGCTAGCTAGCTATCTTATAATTAGAACCCTAACCATCACATAGAAAAAGACAACACTGTCCCTTGATTACACGGAATTGAAGCATATTCCTTCAACTCTACTTTGACATTAATAGCAGAATCATAGGCTTTTTCCGCATTAGTTTAGACTAGGCTACGTGATTAAGCCGTCTCTAACCCCACACACATGCATTAGAAATGATACTAATAAGTTAATTAATAACATTATTAGGTAGGGCATGCACATGCCTACACTGTACTAATTAGAATTTAGAAGGGTTGATCCTCCACATTCCATGCGTTGAACTTTCCAAGCAAGTACCGCACGCTCTTAAAGCTGCTGCTAGCTCTTATTACATGTTAGTCAAGGCCACATTCATTCGTATATGTGTTATATATTATTAATTTTATAATTAAAATGTGTCACGTATTATTTTTTATTTTTTATTATAATTAAAATTAAATATTTTTTAAAAATTTAAAAAAAATTTATTATTTTTTTATTTCTCCTATTCATTTACTCATTTTATCTCTCTTATATATCATTATTAATGATTAGTTATAAAATTAACAATTAAAATGTACAACATACATGATATTCTATAATTACAATCGAAATTAA
>NC_029781.3:6308639-6352595 GCF_000817695.3 Arachis duranensis | reverse complement strand
ACGGAAATTTTTGTCCCTTACGACCTTTTTGTAAAAGTAGTTTAATGTTATAGATTTTTTTGTATCATAATTTATAATGTTAGAAATGACATAATTTTAAAAGATCTATATTTCTATAATGTTATTACGGGTAAAAATATTAGTTCATATATATAAAGATATACATACATATACAGCTCCTTCCATATATATTCTCTTTTTCTCGCTGCATATATTGCTAGGCCAGGCATGCAGGCTTAATATTGTAATTTTGCAGTGGACAGATAACCTAATTACTTAATTAGTACACATATTTGTAGGGAGGAATCCGTTTATGTGTCTGCCAACAGAGAACAATTCGACAAGATTCATTTTGAGTAAACCTTTTTAAGTTGAAATAATTAAGAGAGGGTACCGAGATTAATTTTAATTTGTGTAACCGTTGAATTTTAACTATAGATCTGTCATCATGCACGGAAATGGAATAAGATCCCCGCACGAAATCTCATATAAGAATAAAAGTAAACTTTGGGAATATTTATATATTAATTAGATCTTGAAGTTGTCAACTTGTTGCAAGACCTCATACAACCTATGTTTATTATTTATTATTATCTTCGTTACCTCCCACAACAATCCCACGTGACTAATACACATTCTAATTAATAATAAACACCATTAAACCAAATTATATATATTAAAAAAGAAAGAAAAGAAAAGTCTGTTTGGTGTTATATATATAGTAAACGGTAATTAAACGCTAGCAATTACGTAAATGATTATGAAATATATATTGTTATATATAGTTGGACCATGATCTGTGGCCATAAAATATCTTAGCAACGAAAGAATGTTTATCGATCGGCTGCGTACATGTAAATTTCTTTCATTATTTTTTATTTTAAATTGAAACAATATATGATAAAGAAGCAACTTGGCACAAGAATGGAGTGCAGAAGCTAGTTATACAAATCAATATTATTAAGAGGATAGGAGTGAATTGATGATTAATGAAGAGCCGGAATTATATATATTGTGTGAAGTCAACATTAATAAAGAACTGAAGAAAGTATAGATCAGTAAATTTTTTTATTTTTTATTTTATTTTTTGATGGAACATGAGATGTGGCTGCGGCGCCGGTTGCTGCCAAGTGCCAAGTGAGTAGTAATTTATCCCACTTGCATATATCTTATCGGGATTTGAATCTTCTAAAATTTAAATTTCATTTTAGAGAATAAAGTGTAATCTTCTACTTTTGAATAGTTTTTCTTTTATATTTATTCTTGGTCTCACCTATGAAATCAATGGTGATCACACTTTACTCTCTAAAATAAAATTCAAACTTTAAAGATCCAAATCCATCTTATCAAGCTCATTCATCATGCTATATATATTTTATTAATAATTAAAGACTATATAATTAAGGCTTTAATCGTTCACTTCTATATATAATATATATAAGCTAATTAATTTAGTTCGTCTTAGGTTTTCTTTCCAAACAACTTGTTATCTCCTCTATTGGGTACCTTTTTTAATTCTTTTCTTATTGTGCTACTTGCTGTTAGGTTTCTGACTTAAAAAAAATAATATTTATATCATAATTTTTATAGTATAATAAATAATTTCTTATTTTCTATTTTTTATTAATTATTTTTAATATTAAAAATAAAAAATATGAAAAAAAATTGAACATTCCTTTTTTTTTTTTTGGTTTTCCACGGTATCCCCCAACCCGACAAGTCAAGGACTAATCCATCGCGGTACTGAGCTCCATTTAAGGGTTTGCCGCTGGTCAATGAGTTGCTGCATGCACAAGGCGGGATTCGAACCCCCGACACTTGCTTAAACGGACTAGTGAGCTAACCACTAGACCAACCCAACTTGGTTGAACATTCCTATTTTATCCTTGTTAATTTTGTGATTTTGTTTCTTAACTCTTAACTCTAACTTTTTTTTTTGGAATTTTTGTGGCTTGATGATCAAGATTTTGGTTGGGTTTGGAAAATGGAAATTAGTTCAGTCCTTAAGGCCTGAGAGTCATATTACAATAAGTTAAAAGTGAAATGGGCTTTGTTGATGATAAACCAAAAATTAAAGTTGTAATGTTAAACTATAAAAGTGCAATGGACTTTGTTGATGATAAACCAAAAATTAAAGCTGTAATGTTAAACAAAAATCGAGGTGGCGATCTTTTATTTTATTTTATTTTTCAAAGCTAGATAATTTTATTTATAAAATAAAAAAAAATTATATAGGTGTTCATATATGAGACAAATAAAAGAAAGGGAGATTTTCAACGTTCTACTATAGAGATAACATCATATAATAATCTAATAAGAGAGATAAAAAAGTAAAATGCTCATCAATTAGGAAGTGAGAATTTGTTGAAGTTCTTTCTGCATCTTCAAAGCCGACGCCATTATTTCTTCCACACTAGTTGATACATTATCAAAGATGAACCTGTTCCTAGCCTTCTATAAGGACCAGCTCAAAATGACCATCATCATTCTCTGAGAGGAGCTATTGGGTTGGGTATGTAAGGCTACCATTCTCAAATTTCACTCAACATAGAAATCAGAGTTTTCGGTGCTCATTCCAATAGTTGGTAAACCCAATTTTTTACCAAATTTTCTTTGATTTTACACAATGGAAGATGCAATGATTGATTGTTTTCAGAAATTGTAGGCATCTTCGGCAGATAAGTTGAATCGATGGGATGCAATGGTGAAACATTTGCAGCACTGGAAGCTTTTCATGGAAGCCCCTCCAGAAAAAAATCTTAATCTTCCATGGGATTTTCGGGTTACACAATTCTCGCCACAAATTTTCTTATCTTATAATCTCTGAGCAAAATTCAATGGAAGGATGCGAGAACCCATAAGTCACACGGTACCCAGTACTCACTTCATACAAACTATTTTTATTAAGGGCCTAATAAATTTTATCTTCTCCACCTACAATTGTTGTTGCTAGCACACGCTGACTAGTGTCCTCAGAAAAAATACTTATAATTAGAGTTTCATTCTACTAACCATTAGAAAGTATTAAGTCTTTGACCATCAATAGTGGTTGATTTCGTAGATTTGAAGTTTCAGATGAAGAAACAACATAAGGATGTGGAGGAGCAAGCCAATGATCACCGAAGATTCGGATACTAGATCCATCACCAACTCGCCAAACCATCCTTTTTTCAACAACCTTGCGCCTTTTCAATATTCTACGCTATCCCCACAAAGGTACTGTTTCAATCTCTGCATTCATTATAGAACTGTATCAAAAATATTTACTTTTGAGGAGTTTAGATAGGAGTGATTGTGGTTGAGAGACAACTTTCCAACATTGTTTTGCTAATAGCGCCAAATTCTGATCCCCTAAGTCCTTAAAACCTAGTCCACCTTCCAATTTCGATCTTGTCATAGTATCCCAACTAATCCATGCTATTTTTCGCTCTGTACCTTTTTTAACCCACCAAAATCGGGAGAGTATATTGTGATTTGTGAATCTCCCTAATTAAAGTGTCAGAAAGACGGAAACATGATAATGAATAAATTGGGCTAGCCTCCCCAATAGCTTTGATTAGAACATGCCTGCCTGCAGAGGAGAAAAATTTTCTTTTCCACTCTTGAACTCGCTTCCTCACCTTGTCCTTTATTTCTCCGAAGGTGGCCTTTTTTTATTTTTGGACTATAAATGGAAGACCCAAATATTTATCTTGTGCACTAATATGATCAATTTCCAATTTTTGAGCCAGTAGTAATCGAGCAATGGGAAGAGTATTATTACTAAAGAATAGAGCTAATTTATGCAAATTAACTTTTTGGCCACTGAACCCTCGTATGACTAAAGAAAATTGAGAATATTTTCACAACTGTTTTCTGACGCTTTGCAAAAAAGGATTGAGTCATCCGCAAACAATAAATGATTAATAGTAGGACATCTTCGGTTGATCTGAATACCTTCAATGAGACTGTTTTGCTTTGCCTTATTTAGCAAAAAGGATAATCCTTCTCCACAGAAAAGAAAAAAGTATGGAGATAGAGGGTCTCCTTGACGGATACCTCTATTTGGTTAAAAAAACCAAAAGGTTGACCTTCAACAACGACAAAGTAAGAAACTGTAGTCATCACCTCTTGTATCCAACCAATCCACCTAGATTCAAATCCCAACTTCTCCAAAATAAACCAAAGAAAATGTCACTCAACACGATCATAGGCTTTGCCCATATCCAATTTAACAGCCATTTCACTCGATAGGTCCCTCTTCTTTGTCTTTAGATAGTGCATACATTTATGAGCGACTATGACATTGTTTGAAATCAATCTACCCTTAATGAAGGCACTTTTATTAGGGCTGATCAACGAAGTCATAAATTTTTGTAGCCGATAGACTAGTGCTTTAGAAATAATCTTATACACAACTGAGAAAAGGCTGATGGGTCTAACCTGTGTCATATCCTTTACATCAAGAATCTTAGGAATGAGACAAATTTGTGTATGGTTGAAGCTCTTTAGAAGTCTACCATTGGTAAAGAAACTGTGGACAACCTTAAAAACATCCTCCCCTACTAAACTTCAGTAGAATTGAAAGAATTTAGCCGTAAATCCATCATCACCAGGGACGCTCTGGGGGTGAACACTAAAGACCGTACATTTTACCTCATCAAAACTGACCGGTCTAATTAATTTTCTATTCATGGTTGCTGAAACTTTGGTTTCAAAATATTCGAATGCATGTGCCGGATTAGCTTGGTTAATTGATGTGAAGATATCCTTGAAGTATGTTTCAACTACTTGTGCAATTTTCTCACGGGTGGTAGCATATGTACCATCATTCTTTTCCAGTTTTCAAATTTTATTTCTCCGGATTCTGGATTGGAATGATTGGTGAAAAAAACTTGTATTTCTGACCCCTTCTTTTAGCCATTTTACATGAGATTTCTCCTTCCAATAGCTTTCCTCCCTAGAGTAAGCATCCTCAAGTTTATTTTCCAAGGTTTGAACCTGTTCTCCCCCTGTAATACCCTCCTCTCTGAGAATTTCAAACTGAGGTGTGAGTTCACCAATATCCTTCTTCGAATTAGATTTGTTATGCTGCTGCCATTGAACAATACGGTGCTTACAATGATTTAATTTTTGAGCCAAAACAAACATTGATGAGCCATCCACCCATTCCTTCCAAACTTCAGTGATAATTACTCAAATTTTTTCTAAACCACACCATCTCTCCTGAAATTTAAACCTCCAATTAGATTTTTCTATGACCGAATTTGTATCAAGGAGGATAGGCGCATGATCTGAACCATTTTCTACGAGTCGAGATAGCGAGGCTGATGGAAAACAATCCATCCACTCACCGTTTGTAAGTGCACGATCAAGCCACTCCTTGATTTGGTCCTGCCCTCGTCGCCTATTAGTCCAAGTGAACATTCTCCCAATCATACCCAAGTCCACCACTATCAATAAAATTCACAAATTCAGAAATAGATGAAGCTGATTTTAACCCCCTCCTTCCTTCTTATCGAGACTCACTATAGCATTAAAATCACCCATAATTATAACTTTTCCAAAGAAATCCTGTACAAAAGAGAAAAGTTCTGTGTATTAGGTAGACTGAATCCCATCCAAACTATTTAAATGTATCTCAATCATCCCCAAGAACAGTTCAAAACATGATCAGTTACCTTGTCAATTATGAAAAACTCTTTTTCAACAAGAATCTCAACCGTTGTACCCTCCTTCCATGTTAAAACCAATCCACCAGTTGTACCCGTCGGACTAATAATCCTCCAATCCGTAAAATGACAAGATCTCAACTTATTTTCTGCCAGACGAGATTGGTGTTTTGTTTCGCATAAAAACACAATCTCGAAGAGTGGAATTGACACATCTCTTTAAGATTTTGAATTGTCATAGGTCTTCCCAAACCGCGACAATTCCATGAAAGAACTCTTATGGCGATTTAAAAGGAATAAATATAGAAGAGAATAAAGAAAAGAATTGACAAAATCAAACATTGACCTAAACGGTACTAAAATTCTATTTTGAGAAAAATTCTAGAAGAGCAAGTTAAAGGAGGATGTACTCTTTACACTATTTAACTATCATTTAATACTTGAAGGTGAGGAATCTTTTATATCCGTTATATTTTAAGGCCAAAAAATAAAAATTTCAATTTAATATCTTTTGTAGATTTTTTAAATGTGAAATTTAAGGTGAATAATATTTTTTTAACATTTACTTTACATTTAAATTAACATGAATTAATTCTGTATTTTTTCATTTAAAATATTTTTCTTTAACATTCTTTTCACATAATGTTAAATACTGTACAATTAATAGTAAACTAAAATGCAAATTAGTATCAAAATAAATAAATAAATATAAATGAATCATTAAATAACTATTATAGTGGACAGTGTTGCTTAATTATGCATTGCTAATAAGCATGTAAACAAGTATAGTTAAGGTAAGAAAAGAAGAGAGGATGAGGGTTTTATAAGGGCAGAGAGACAGAGAGTGCAGCGCGGTGGAGAAAAAAGGCCGAAACCAACGCAATGGCAAGCACGGCGGTAGACAAAACCGAGGACCAACTCCGCCACGAGATCGGCGAGCTTCTTCGCCAACAGCGCGAGGTCACTCTCACTCACTCACTCACTCTTTCTTTCTACATCTACATTTCTATTCTGTGTTGTTTAGTTTTTGTTCTCTTTTTGAAAACTGTAGATTACGGAGAGGCTTCGAGATCCTCGAGGCCTTCGCAGAGGCGCTGCTGCTCCCCGCAACTTCTCTTCCAACGGAATTCGCCAACGACCTTTTCTTCGACCGGTTTGTTTCTTTTCTGCTTAGGGTTCTCCATGCCTTTAGGCTTTAGTAATCAGCATTCAATGTAGGATATTCATTCTTCTAAGTTTGTTATTCAGGGAGATAGGAATCACTCCGAAGATCAACCCCCTCCCAAACGTCGTCTATCATCTGCTGTCGTTAAGGTACCATTTCATGCATAATCTCTATGCTTTTTTTATCTATTGAAGTTCACTCCTTGATAGAGGGTTATGGCAACATAGGAGCATGCTATTGACTAATTATTATTCATTTGCGAATGAAGGTGGATGGTGGGGAGTTGACTGAAGATGCTGAGACTAAGGTGGATGGTGGGAGTGGGAGTGGAACTGCTTCTGAAGTTCACAGTGATAGGAAGCCTTTTAATTCTCATCAAAGTGGATGGTCTAGGAGAGATGATCAAAGAATTTCAAAGGTGGTAAATGCAAATGTATTGCCTTCTTCCATCAGTGTTTGGTTTAAGGTTGTAAATATAATGCTTTATCATTTTTTGTTCATGTAAGGCTTCTGAGATTCCTACTACGGAACATGTACCAAGGCTATTTCCGAAGAATGAGGATCCAAGCTTGGTTAATAGAAATAAAAGAATGCTGGGACAGCTTTTGGGAACTCTGGAGGTATGTTAAGACTAGTTACTTTGTTTTGCTTTTCGAAGCAATGGAAATAGAATGTTATAATCTATAAAGTCTGGATTTACTGAATACATTTTAGCTTTCTCTCATTGATAGGTTCTCTTGATGTTTCTGTCTAGATGTTTACTGCTATTTCTTCTATTCTTACAAGTTATTTTTCTTCTCTTCTATAAGCAGGTTCCTTTGATTTCATAACTATTGCTAGCGCTTACTTGGTTTCTATATTTTTATATGTTGTTTTTGGTATGAACTGTTCCAGAAATTCAGAAAGGAAGACAAGCAACTCTCAGGAACAGAGGCATATATGCGAAGATCTAATTCATTGCAAAGAGTAAGTTAATGTCTAGTCACTATAGCCACCAACTCTCGTTCTCCCAATATACTTAGATACTCTTAAATAATGGTCCAATCAACTCACTATGCATAACACTTATAGATAATAGACTTACGTTCATTGCCATAGGCTAGGTGAAAATTGAATAATTGATGGAATATTGATTAGACTAGGGTGAAATGTGCCGTTTTAAATTAAAGATGAATGTGGTGAAGTGCAATGTTCCCTGTTTGTTATGATGCTTGCATGTTACGTGAGCACCTCCATGTCAAGCACTGAATTAGCTTGAATTTATAACTCATCCAACCCACCCCTTTTGGTTTTTTTCATTGTATTATCTAAGACCTCATACAATAATATTCATTGAAATTCTTTCCTAGGCTGAGCAAAGAGCACGGGAGGAAAGTGAAAGGCTTAGGAAAGAAGAGCGTGAACAGATAGCTGAAAAATGGAGGAGAGACTTGGTTAGTTTTCAGTTTAAATTAGTGTGTTCTGTGTATTTATCCACACTAACACTTTCATCAATTTCCCTTTTTCGATTTTACTCTTCTTATTTCTATTTTCAGACTCTTAGGGCACGTGTGGCTGCTAAGACAGAAGAAAAAAGATTGGAGTTGCTATTTCTTCGATGGAGTGAGCATCATAAAAGACTAAGCAATTTTATAAGGTTATTTTTTATTTTCAGATATTTTATGACAAATCTTGAAGTAACACTAACCCTTGAAGATGTGAAGCTTCTCATGACAAATCTTTTTTGTTACTTCATGCCTTAATATCTGATATCATATCATGTTATGTGATGCTTTGCAGGTTATTTTTAATTTTGGTCCAAGTGTCCATATTCACATTTTATTGAGACGAAGATAAGTTTCTGTTCATGTGCTTTGTAGTTTTGAAGCAAGTTGAGGACCAGATGTTTCCTGCTAATTGCAGGATTTTAGGTAGACATATGAATTTTTCTTTGATCATTTTTGGCTTTTCTTTGATTGAATGTGGCATGCATTTTTCCAGGACTAAAGCAGAGCCTCCAATATACTATTTGCCTAACAAGCCCTTGGAGGAAGACACTGAGTCAATTGAGAAACGCAAAGAAGAGGTTTGTACAACCCCCCCCCCCTTTTATTTTTGTTAAGTCTTCATATTGTATATATTTGAGTTTTGACAATTATGAATATCACAGTGTAGCATTAAGCCAGCCAAATCTTAATTGAATCTCAAAACATATAATTAATAATTTATTCATGTGATATCTTTCTTTTAAATTTGCAGGATTTCTTAGCATGGAAGAATGTTAGAAGAGAGGAAGTCTCTGAGTATCAGAAACAGATTGGGGAGCAGTATCTTGCAAATGTTGAGAAGGAGCTAGAGAGATGGCAAAATGCAAGGAATGCAAAGAAAGCAAACAATGATCAGAATTTGCAGGAGACTATGGACAAAGAACTGGACACACATAGGCTTGAGCATGGTCCCAAGAAAAGAAAGATCCCAGGCGGAAGCACTGATGACGATGATGTGGAAGATATAAATGTTGGAGAGGATGACATGATGGACGACGAATTAGAGGATGATTCTGGGAGAAGGGTTGAGGAAGCAATTGAAACAGAAGCGGATAACAACAATGCAGATTCTGCAGCTGATGCCGATAATGTTGAGAAGCAGTGATGGCTGGCCAGGGCTGTCTACTTTAGAGGATTCTGAGATATTCGTGTTTAGTAGTAATTTTTTTTCTTAGCTATGTATTAGAAAACCTGTTGCCTTTGTGTTTTCTGTATTCAAATTAACTTTGTTCACATGTTTTCACAGTATGTTTGGGACTGTTCTCTTTAGCATCAAACTTAGCATACAGAACTTCAAAATTTATGATGTATTTAATGTATTGGAAATTTAAATATATTTATTTTATTCTATGTGTGCTAAACTGCTAATTAGTTACTGATTAGTCCCATGTCCCTCACTATTGGTACTTGGTAATTGTCATATTACCTTCGCACGTGCCCTATATATATACAAGCAGAAAAAAAAAAAAACATACAAACATTATTGGTAATTTAGGATATTATCCAATCAAGTGCCGAGCAATTCTGCTTTTTAGAATACACAAAAGAGAGAACTTTCCAACGAGGTTCGAGACAATAAAGAATTCCAAGGAAGTTTCCAACCCTCTAGTTTCAAATGAGCGTACCATGCTGGAAACTGTCGTTTAATGGATACTTTACGTGTTATTTATCTTCTATCATTTTATTTGATAATCTCAATCTGCTACATGGCTCCATCATTTTTCTTTTTTCGGTGAGATGAGAAAGAATAGCCAGAAAGTGTTTGATTAAAAGGCTCCAAATTTTTTGCTTCACTTTCACATTCACAACCTACTTGCCATTTAATTGGTAATAACTGGATGCATTGTTGCATTATTTATAACTTTGGTTAAAGTGATATCTCCATTGTGTAGTGCGGAAAAACTAATGTGGTAACGCTTTTGTTCAAGCATTTAAAATGAGTTGTTTTAACGTTATTTAATCAAAGGTTCGATGACAAAAATATTCTCTTTTTGATGCATCCATTCTCATTTTGTTTGTGGGTCGTTAGTATAAAATAAACATCCATGTTTGATGTTCCAATCATTAGCATTTAGCAGCTGCGCTGCGCTAATTTGGATCTGCCTAATCCTTGTTGATTCATGGTACATATAAAAAGGTTGGACAATGAATAGGTAAGGAATCTACTGAAGGGTTTTCTTAATGCGAAAGAAACAAGAGATGTGGTTGACTGGTTGGGTCTACTACAGTACTACTCACTATGTCTTGAATCGATGGAGTTGGCTTTTTCAGTTAATAATGTGACCCACATGGGGGAACTTTGATCTTCGTGAGTGTGTTTTGAGAATGCTATATTTTAGAGGTATTTAAATTTTATTTATTTAACCTTTTTTGTTAAAATAATTTATTTGGATATTTTGATAGTCAGTCAGTTAGGGTTGTTCCTTCAATTTTTGCATAGAAAGAGAATGATATGTTTTATGACTTATGAGTGCCAAATTTTGTTTTTCACTTTTTTTATGTTAGATATTTGTAGGTTCTGCCACCGTAGAATACGAATATACGATACGATACGGTACCTTGGATTGGAGGGAGAACCAATAAAAGGCTTTAAAAAAGAAAGCATAAGAAGCCCAGTTTCATATTTTAGCCCAAAATGCTTGGCCCCGGCAAATCTGAAGAATCTTGGCTCCGGCATTTGTCATTCGACCCTCTTCTCATGTAACTTGAAAAATGAAATTGAGTTTTGCTACAGAGCCAATAAAATATTTGTATAGAATAACCATTCGAGTACTAAAAATAATAAACATCTTATTTTAAAGATCGAATTCTTAACTTTTTAGATCTAACACTCTGATATCATAATACTTTAGCTAATAAAAAGAGATAATACTAATGATTATATTTTTGATATTGAATTTAATATTTCTAAACCTCAAGTGTACACATTATATAAATATTTTATTGACTCCGTATACTTTCTCAAATTATGAAAACTTTTAATAGGGTAAGAGCAACCGAATTAGCATCAAAGCTCAACAACCAAAACTGAAGTAGCATTATCTATAAACTACAGTAGCATTATTTGGTCGAAGAAAATTGTTGTTTTTGTGTTTCCTAATTCCAACGTGATTCAATGGTTTTTTTCAATTTCAAGTAAGATATGTTCTTCATAAGAAGAAACATGGAATTTTCTAATTTATTGTAGTAGTTACTAATCAACATCCATCCTCAACATGTTTTCCACAATGTTATCATCATCAACATAACCATCATTGTTATTATTATTTTATTTTATTTTTATTTATCCATTCCAGAGTTCACTAATTACTTTGTCTACCAAAACAACTAGCAACCAAAAAATTAAAAAGTGTGACTCCATCGTCATCGTCATCAAAAGCCAAGCCACCCTCATTCGTCATTCCCTCACTTACACACACACACACTCTCTCTCTCTCTCTCTCTCTCTGAGTCAAGACACAGACACGCACTGTAACAACAAACCCAAGACGACAATACAGAGAGAGAGAGAGAGATAAAGAGAGGAAAATGAGCAATAGAGCGAACCCAGCATACCAAAATGGAGAACAGAGAGGAAGACAGGAAGAAGCAGCAGCTGCTTCATCATCATCGTATGCAAACGGTTACAATCAGAGCCGTCCATACTTCTACCCAACAACACCCGCACGTTCTTCTTCCGCAGCATCTCTCAAAGGATGCTGCTGCTGCCTCTTCCTTCTCTTCTCATTCATCGCTCTCTTGGTCCTCGCCGTCGTCCTCGTCGTCCTCCTCGCCGTCAAACCCAAGAAGCCACAGTTCGATCTACAGCAGGTAGGTGTACAGTATGTGGGCATAACGCCGTCCACCGTGGCCGACCCAACCACAACGGCCGCCTCATTCTCACTCACCATCAGGCTCCTCTTCACCGCCGTCAACCCCAACAAGGTAGGGATCAAGTACGGCGAGTCCAGGTTCACCGTTATGTACCGTGGAATCCCATTGGGGAGAGCCTCTGTTCCGGGCTTCTACCAGGATGCTCACAGTGTAAGGTCAGTTGTGGCCACCATCGCCGTTGATCGGGTTAATCTTCTTCAGGCCGACGCCGCTAATTTGATGCGTGACGCCTCGCTCAACGACCGAGTGGAGCTCCGAATTCTGGGTGACGTTGGTGCCAAGATCCGAGTCATGAACTTCGATACCCCTGGTGTTCAGGTGCCTAATTTCTTATGCCCATTCCCTTTTTCTCTTCAATTTTTCCAACTCGGTAGTTCACGAATCTTGCCATTGTTGCCTCTAGTTACACCTTACAGTTTATAATACAACTTTCCCAATTTAGCTTCGCTTTTTTTAGTTTCTTTACCTTTTTTATTTTGGCTTATGGATTAAGATTCCTAGTTGGTGGTTTCGATTTTGATTCTTAAATGTGATTGTAGTTTAGAGAGAGACGGAGAGAGAATGAGAGTGGCGGAGGCCGGAGGGGAAGAGGGACGGTGGTGTAGCTACGAATTCCACTACCCTCTGCTTTTTTGTTTCTTTATTTCTCTTTTTTTTCCTTCTTTTAAAAATCTTGCTAACATGCGCTGATGAGGACGTGGGTGGTGGCTTGGTGTTTCAGAATTCCAGTATAGTAATTACTAATTAGTAATTAGTACCACATTGCCCACCATGATAACGTGCGCCGAAAGTTATTTTGTATCAGTTATCGGTTTATATAAACTATGGTATCATATTATTTAACGACCTAATTTGTATTTTATATGATTATTATTATTATGATTTGATGCTGAGGGTACCAACACTTGACCACTTCTTCTCTTGTATAGCTTTATGCCTTCTTTAACTTCTATCTCGTCTGATTTGATACTTTTTTCTGTTGGGTGTGTAAATCTCTGCAGTTTCTGCCTAACACCATTGCATCATATGCACATGTATTTCCCTCTTTTGTTTTATTACTATTTAAATTTTTGGGTGATTTAATTACACATATTTTTGGGTACATCTTTCGGGCTATACTCCTTTAGTCATTTTCCACTTTTGATCTTGGTTGCGCTCCTTTTGGTCCTTGGCTTCATCTTCAATTTATGTACCTCTTTGTCACTCTGTGCCCATGGCTCTTCTTGGTTAATGGAATATTTCTAATGTGTGGGGTTTCTGCCTCTTTTCTTTTTTTCTTTATCCTTTATAGTTTTACACTCATGGCTTAATCCAAACATTAAAATGCTGCACTCATGTATTCTTCGCTATCAATTCTATTTATCTTACAGAAAAATCAATTATTTTTATTTATAATTGTTTAAGTATGGTTTAAAACTTGTTGCGCCATTGATTCTGCCTGAATGCCGTGGTGAGACATTGTATTGTATTTTATTTATTGATATAGTTTGTATGATAAGATTATTTAAAATGACATTTGTTTATAGATGGAGCATAATTCACCCAAGTGCTTTTCAAATATGCAATTATTCTCTCTAGTAGTAGTTACTATCCTTTATCAATGTGCTGCTTTAATGGGGGTAGAATGGGAATGAATTCAGGATGCAAAAGTTACTGTAGATTTTGCCATTGGAAAAACTTATTGTTACTTAGGGCCCTACTTTGGCCAGTAACTATATGATTAGAAAGGGTAAAGAAAATGATAAAATTATTAGGCCCCACCAAAGTTGAACCTAAGTCGCTGGATTCAGAGTCCATAGTACCAACAACTTATCATGGATTACGGTGTCTGTGTTAGTTGATGCTCAATAGTCAATAATGTTCATTTTAACATTTGTTCCAATGCCAAGGATGTAATTTTTAGTGGCTACTCAAAATAAGATTTCTTTCCATAAAGATAATAAATAGTTTAATTAAAAATATGAAATCATTTAATAAATATTATAATTCTTTTTACATAAAGACATCCATATATATAAATAGTTACCCTTGTCTCTTCCACTATGGTCGTGATGTTAGATGCTACAATATACTAAGCATTATAAATTAGTTTAAAAAATCAATCTAGAATCATAGAGCATACAAATGTCAAAGTGTATGTTGGCATTTGTTTTCTTTTTAGGCCAAGAAAAGTGTTGAGCATGTGACTCTCCGGGTTGTGGTGGGGCATATGGCATGGTATGGGATGGATTGTGTTCACATTTTAACTCCTTCCCAATTCTTATTAACATTGTTCAAATCATATGTTTGTGAGTAACAATAATAAGACTCCTAAGTCAAAAAAATTTGTCACTTTATCTGGGTAATAACAATCATTTGGTTGATAATGTTGAACTGAACTGCACAGGTGTCGGTGGATTGTGCAATAGCGATCAGTCCAAGAAAGCAATCTCTGACTTACAAGCAGTGTGGATTCGATGGATTGAGTGTTTAATGATTAATGAGGAGGTATCATTCACTTGTTGATGCTACTAATTAATGTCTCTCATTTCTTTAAGTAATGTAAGTAAAGAAATGAGGATGGGAAAGTAAAGGCATTGGATTTGGAGGAGTGAGTTTAGAATAGAAGAGAATGGTTATCAATTGATCACAAGGAAGTTGCTAAATTGCAAGGCCAGCCATCATTTTCATTTTTTTTTTTTTACTCTCAAAAAGAATTTTGCAGAAATTATTTAATTTAATTGGTTACTTCAGTCAGAAGACAACAAAAACAAGTTGCAAACTGTAATCTGTAAAGTAAATCCAATGGGTGGGGTGAGAGGTTTCTATGTTCTTCTCCCTCCCTTTTTTCTGCTCAACTATATATATTTGTTCCGTTTGATTATTATTGAGAGGTATCTACTAACAATTAATATATAGTTGTGCTCCATTAAAATCCAAGCTTGTTTTGTTGAGTCTCAATTACGAGAAAACATGAAAATTAGAAGGCATTAAACTAGCTTATTTAGACATGGTGATCAACCTGTTATCGTTTTCATTTATAGTCATCGTTCCCTTTTTAAAATGAGACTATAATACGCAAAAAGAGTTAGTTAAATATGACGATAGTAATAATAAATAAGGGTCAAGATCTTCTGAAGTAAAAAAAATTAGTAAAGTAATAGAGTAATTCTAAAATTAAGATAGTAGATTATTCATTTTACTAAATTCTTGTTTTAGAAGATTTAAATTCAATAAATAAATAAAACAAAGCAATGTTTAGTTGGTTAATGGCTAGGTGATATTGAAAACAATCCCTAAAGAAATTTTAATGGTCTAAGGAATAAGGTATTGAGCAATTTCACTACTATGATTGGATATCAAGGAGCGATAAGACACTCGAATGTTATTTTTTATTGGGAGAGACTCATATAAAGATCACGAAAATAACTTTTTTTTTAAAGTTGTTGACGTGTCACTTTATGATTGGTATTTATTAAAACCGATTAATAAAATTTATTTCTAAACCAAATGTTTTAAATTTGGTTTGACCCGGTTAGTTTAAATAAACCGATTCAGATCATTTTTTTTCTTTTTCTTAAATCTACCAAATTATGTCGTTTCACAGTCCCTTCTCCTCCCGAAACATTACTTTTACAAAAGCTCTCTCATCTCTCATCTCTCATATCACTTTCACAGAAGCTCTCTCATCTCTCATATCTCATTGACGCGAACCCAAGTTTTCTCCTTCAATCGGCATCGGTCTCTCTTACTGCCTCCGACAAGCTCGTCGTCGGTCTCCTGCGGTCTCCGATCTCGCGTGCCTTCCTTGTCCTTGTCGTCATTGGCGGCAGTAGCAGCAGCTCCCGGACCTGGGCGTCGTCGCCGCTCCGTGCAGTCTCGCGTCGTCGTTGCGCCCGTCGACGCCGAGACAGAAGCAGTAGGTCCCCGACTTTCTCCTCGCCTTCAGCAACTCTTCGGCTTCCTTCGCACAACCTGGTCCCAATTTGGTGAGTTTCAACAAATTTTTCTGTTCGTCTCTATTGTGTTTGGTTGCTGTGTTTGATTTTTTTGCCAAAAAAATCACATTGAGTGAAGATCACCAATATGGACACATGTGTATTCATAAAAAAATGAACTGTATGAATGATTGAAGTCAAAATTGAGATTTTTTACTATTTTATTAATAATTGTATAATTGGGATCAAATAGAATTAAATGAGTTATAAAAAAAACTGGTAACTAAAATTAAAATGGATTTTGAAATAAGAAGTAGTGATGAAAGAAAAACAGTAATATAAAAAATATAATTGCAGAGATACAAATTGCAGAGAGAATATATAGCTATATATATGATAAGGTCTTAATATTCTGGTATGTCATTCTTTCTGTGTTAAATTCTTTTTCTTTTGTATATGTATCAAAGGTTTGCTGTGTCCTGTACTTATAAAGGTTTTTTAATGTCTACTAAACTGTATTAAGGGATTATAATAACTTTTTTACATGTATTCTATCTCAAAGTTTAAGATGCACGCACATTCAATCATAAAAGTGAATATTTGCAATGACCATTTTTAATGGTTAGAATTGAGATTTTATCAAAATATATATTTATTTTACGGTGATTTAGGTAGTTATAAAGTGTTATTAAAATTAAATTGTATATTTTCTTTATAATTCTACTGATGAAAGGGAAGCAATAATACCCTCTATATATTGAGCCACAAGTTAATACTTGCCAAAATGTTATCATTCTAATGCCTACTCTTGAATCTTGATAGCTTGATCTATTGCTGAAAAATTATTGAGATAAATTTGGTGCTGTTCTACTCTAAAAATCATGATAGTTAAATCTTTTTGTTGTTGAAAATCATTACTGAATTGAATTTGTTAGTGATTGAACTTTGAATTTGTTACTTCTAGGTCCTTTGGGTTACAATTCCTATTTGTATGCTGCGTTTTCTCTTCATAACTTGATCTTAATTTATCAAATTTTTATTTAAAATTTGAGTTGCATACACATCTCTTGTTAACTTCCATTTTAGTCAATTTTTTTAGTTTAGGTTAAGATGTCTTATGAAGCTATCTACTACTTCTACCTGTTCTTATTTGGGGGGTAAAATTTTTACTTTTTTACATATATAAAATTAGAAAGAAAACGAGTCTGGGTGCAATGGATGTTAATTTGGAACCACTCAATTTACAAGACAACGTTGAAGATTGCTTGATGAGTGTGAAAGAGAATGTAAATTGCACTTGTGATTGCGGTGGCAGCAGTAGCAAGTGTATTGTTGTGACGGCCGATGATATTATAAATCAGACATTTGAAACATCGGATGCAACTTATAACTTGTATATGCGTTATGCAAGGTGTGTCGGGTTCGGAGTTCGCAAGGATGATCCAGCGCGTGGAAAAGATGGAACACAACACAGAAAATGATGTTTTTGCAACAAGAAAGGAAAGAGAGCCGATAAATACATCTTTAATTCGAATAGGAAGAGGGAGCATAAAGTGCTGACTCGTACGGGTTGTGAAGCTATGTTTGTGGTATACTTTGACACCAAAACTTCAGCTTGAAAAGTTAAAAAATTAGTTGAGAAGCACAACCACAATCTTGTCCCCCAATGCTTGGTACACCTAATTCCAAACCACCGTGGGATGAATGAGGCTCAAAAAGCTCAGGCGAACACCATGCACAATAATGGTCTACCAACCTCTAAAATAATGGGACTAATGGTAGGCCAAGCCGGAGGTTATACTAATGTCAGGTTCACAAAGAAGGATCTGGATAACCACAATGAAAAAACTCGTCGTGCAAAGCTCATTGGTGGAGATTCTAATGCAACAATTAGTTATCTACTTGAAAAAGTCGATGTTGACCCCATGGCCATGGTAAGGTACAGTGCTACTGATATAAGTCGGTTGGTGAATCTATTTTAGGCAGATGGCATTTGTAGGACGGATTATCAGTGATTTGGAGATGTGCTTGAATTTGATACAACCTATCAAAAAAATAAGTACAGAAGACCGTTGGTAATCTTCTCGGGTTGTAACCATCACCGTCAAACATGCATATTTGGCTTTGCCTTGATAGAGAACGAACAAACGACAATATATACGTGGTTGTTACAAAACTTTCTAGATATCATGCTGAACAAGCCTCCTAGTGTTGTGGTCACAGTCGGTGATGAGGCAATGAAGGCAACAATTCAAGAAATCTTTCCAAATGCAACTCACCGATTATGTGGTTGGCACATTCAGAAAAATGTAACGGCAAACATAAAAAACAAAGGTTTTTCCAACGACTTCAGAAGATATTTGTATGCTCCATGGCATCTGGATGAATTTGAAGAATATTGGGAGAATATGATAAAAAAAATATGGGTTAGAGAAAAATGAATGGGTACTAATTTAATTTAATAATATTTAGCAACAGAAATGTCACTTTTTAATCTAAATAGCAGCAAGAAAATCAAGAATAGTTTTGTAAGATAAATATGTTATTTAGATTAAAAAGTGACATTCCTGTTGCTGAATATTATCAGCATGAAACTCTTCAAATTGAATAACTAATTTGGGGAAAGGTATAAAGCCAATTTAGACTACTTTTGGAAGCACTCTAAATGAATTTTTGAACCAATAAAGAAAGAATTTTTTATTGGCAAGCACAGCAAAAAGCTTCCATATTATCAAATCTCAATTATACCAAATTCTTTGTTATTTCTTTCTTTAGAAATTAAAAGCATTAACATCATTTATATTGTGATAGTCAAAGCATTATCATCGTTACCAAATTACTTGTTATATCTTTTATATTTGTCTTACTTCTTAAATTAATTGTCATATTTTTTACATTTGTAGAAAGAATTACATTTTGGGGAGAAGCTTCCTCCAGGCTGTTCATGGCTTTATTACAATAATTACAATTCAAACATGGACGGAGATGATATGTCACATGTAAGTTTCGGTCTTTAGGATAACATTTTTATTAATAGAATTTTGTGTGTACACTTTAACTAAATAATTAATGTTGACATCGTTTTTATAGTGTTTGGACCTTTTATTTCGACCAACTAAAGAGATGAAATTTTTTGAATATGAGTTGGCCATTTTTGCTTACATCTTTGGAAACAATTTGAATCTGAAGTAAGTAAAATTAATTTATTTCTCATTTTAATTGTTGTTTTGTCATGTAATTATTTTTTTAATATTTTTTAACACCATAGTATAATATTCTTTTACATGATTTAAGGGAAGTGTTTGGTCCAGACAATTATTGTATGGGCACACATGAGATTCTTCTAACTATTATACCGGCAAGTCAATAATTGGTGATGTAAGAATTATTTCAGCAATATTTTTTTGTTATGCTTGCAAATTTATAAAATTTGGATTAGTGCAGCTTAACTGTGATTGTCTTTAATCCATAGGTCCTTACCTTAGTTTGTTCGATAATGACCAAAGAGTCATTTAGGCCAAGTAAAATCAAATTAGGTAACTAATGGTTTTTGCCACTGACATTCTCTGTAAGTTTATTAGTAATTCAAAATGTACTCTTCATTATAAATATATCTTTCTAGTTATACTATAAATATAATAAGATTCCTCACATAGTTCAATATGCAATGTAGCAAATTGTTTTTAGTTTAAAATAGAAATGTTTCGACACAATGAAATACATCAAGAATAACTTTATGGGAGACCTTGGCGGTTTACACGAGGTTCGTTAATTCTGGTCAAATTTCAATTAATTGGAATATTAATATTTCAATGCTATTTTTATTAAAAATTATCTTTTGAATGTTGTATATTTTTGTGCCAATTTACCTTAATGGTCATTGGTTTCTCATAGTGGTTAATTTGCTTTATGAGACCGTGAGGTATATGGACTCGTTCAAGCATTGTACATCGATGACAGAATGTAAGAGTGTCATTGACGATGTGTTAACTTATCTTAAGAAGTTTGTATCCGACAAAAACTTCCAAGAAATACTTTCACATAAAAACCTTCAATTTTCTAAGTATAAATTTTCTAAGCCAGCTGTCCCGCAACAAAATGCCAAATCGCAAGTTTAAAAATACGAATTTTCAGAGTACAAATTAATTTTTCTGACTGTTTGTTCTTTTATAATATTGCTTTGTTAATGTGTGCCTTGAATTATGATGAAGAAATGATTGTGGTATCTCGGTCGCTGAATGGATGATCTTCAACCACTATTGGGGCGTCAATAAGCCATGGGTAGAAAAATCGTCTATGAATTTTATAATGTTTAGTTTGTTGGGTTTATTTAATTAAATAATATCATTGTTAATGTCTGTTAGGTTGTCAATGATTACTCAAGGATGTGATTGACTATGAATTTTGTGTACAAATGGCACAACCCGAAGCGGGATATGATAAAAGAACTTGTTGTTACTGACTGGAATAAAAAGATGCAGCAGTCTGTCCTTCAAACTTAGAATTTTAAGATGCCTCTAGTTAAAAATTTATTAATCGTAATCGTGTCTTTTAAGAATACATTTATTTAGTTAAGTTATAAATTGATTAGGCCATTTTAATTTTGTTTGAAGTACACTTTATCTTTATATTTTAGTCTATAATAATTTATATATTATTTCTTTTGGACTATTTAGATATATATTGTTCTTTTTTATTTATAATAATTTATACATTATCTTTGCAGCAATTATTTTATTATTATTGAACCTAACCTAAATTTTAAGTTCATTAGTTTACTCTATAATTTAGATATATATTATTAAATGGATGAGAATTTCTTTAATCTTTCATGACAAATTAAATGCATAAATGAGGTATGCACCAGGAAGGGAATGAAGAATTTTTATTACTGGAAAACATGCTTTGGTATATTTGGGTAGTGCTATTTTTGCTGCATAATTGTACAGGTCAAAGGCAAGAGATTGCTACATATATGACTAAACATAAAGCTGAAAAATATTACAGAAATGTTTTAACATGTGCTAAAGATAGTCCACAGATATCTCTTCAGAATTTAGGATTAACTATAGCTTCAAATTAGTAATTCATGAAGTAGAAAATAAAAAGGTATTCTTGTGGAGTTAAATAGAGTTGGATAAAATTAAATATAGTGAAGGGTCACGTTGAAACCAACACCACCGTCTCTTTCAACTTCTTAATCCCTTTTTTATTCTTCCTCCTTTCAACTTCTTATTTTCAGCATCATCTTTATTTATTTTGCAAGATTTTTTTTCTATGAAAAATGGGTATATAGTCTTCACCTGAGCTAATGTGTGCTCATTATTCCATCTGAATTATAAATGAGAAACCGAATTGTATTGTTGATGATGATTATTTGTTTACTCTAGTTTTTTGAGTAAAAGTATTGAAAATGGAAGAGTGAGGTAGAACACCATTGACAAAAATATTTCACAACCAAAATGAGATACGTCAAAAACAAAGAGAGAGATGTTATCATATTCACAAATTATTCTCAAGAAAATAATGAGCACAACAATGCCAGCTTAAGATAATATACAATTGCAACCAGTTTAAGAGGCATCTCTTAAAAGTTTTGGCCTCAACAACCTACTTGAACTAAACGGCTTCAGGAGACTTGGTGACTTGGTTTAAAGTTAAATGGTAACACTTAAAATAGGCTCTACAAGTTTAACATCCTAATTCAACTAAGGACAAGCGGATGAATAAGCAGACAAAAATTATGGCCACAATGCCCAACAACTCGATATTTTTATAAGATGTATAGCAATTTTAGTTCCTGTCAAGGCTTGAGATTTACTAATAGCACCATACCTACGTTTCCCCAGAATTAGGAATTGCATCTCCATAAGAAACTAACCCCTTTTCTCCAGACAGTGATCTTGATTTAGACCTGCTTCGAGATGATGTTTACTTCTAAGAAACTAACCCCATCTGCAAACTATGGCATATATTCACAAAGTTATGAAATGTTTACTTCTAAGAAACAATTAGACATTTAACAATCTATTACTACACCTATATCAAAAGGTATTAAATTGCCTAAAATGCTCAAATAATGATTCAAGAAATAAAAAATTCTCATGGAGCCTAACATGCTGCATTTACATAGAATATGCTCCTTCATTTCCTGGGATGATAAAGATCGTCTTCATTTCCTAGCAGTCCCCATCATATATCAACCTCAATGCACTACTGCATCCCATTGAACTTCTGATGGTTCAACTGATATCTTTGCCTGTTTGCTTCTCAGCCAATCTTCCATTACCACAAACTGGCATTCCTTTAGAAGAAGGATTGCTGGATTTTCTAGTAACTTTTTTTCGTTTTCATGATGAATATTGGCAATTCACTACTTTGGCTTGTGTTTGATGTCTCACTTGTGACGGACTCTGAGTCTTTTTGTCGAGTTCTTGGGCTCTGTAACTTTGATCCTTGATTGAGACTGCAAATTTTTCTATTGTAAGATGGAGACTTTGAAGCCTAATCACTAATACTGCCAGATGTATCTTTATATTTCTATATTGCATCAAGAATTTGTTTAAGGGCTCTGAGATCCTTGCCAGACTTTTTGAACTCGAGTTCTGCCAACCTTTTATCAATTTTTTCATATACAGAGATGCAGGACTTTGAGGCTTTCACATCAGATTCACTTCCCTTGGAAAGTTGCAGTTGAGAACTTTGGTTTGCATCAGTTTGCCTCTAAGGACTTGATTCTAGAGCAAATCACAAATATGGTGATGTGTTTGTGAACGAGTCAGCAATTCTGCATTGAGCCGAAATGGAAGGAACCAAAATGGAAGATAAGTTAATAAAATAGTTCAGTAAATTAAATGCTTTACTTTTATCTAGTAACTAAGTGGAGTCATAGAACTTTAACCACCAGAATCACTCCACACGAAAACAAACAAAAACTAAAGAAGAAAAAAAAAAGCAGAACTATCTATGTAATCTGACAAGTTACTGATAAATTAATATAAAAATGTATACTATATGAAGGCCTAAGGTGAAAAAATTTCAGTTTCTAAGGACAGCAAACCAAAAAAGTCTCTTCATCTCAATACACGTGATATATATGTGGAACAATTTAAGTATGTATGAAGACTAATCCTTCTCACATGTTCATGTTCATGTTCATCAAAATTTTCTTCTTCAAACATGTTTGACTAAGATTCCATGAAGCAAAATTCTTGAAGATGAAACAAAAAAATATAAATAATGCAGTTGTCCTTCTCAGATGTGAATAATGTTCATATTAATCAAATTTTTCTATGAACATTAAAAGAAGAAAATTAAAATGGATATTGAAGAAGAATACCTGAAGTTGAAGAAGGTGTTTGGTGAGTGTTAGCAGTGAGAAAACGGTGGCGGTCAAAGAGTTGAAAATAGCCAGTAATGCAACCAATCTGAGCATGTATTTCATCTTTTTGAATTGAATTCAAAGAAACGGGAGCAGGCGAAGATTGTTGGGCTTACTTTTATTCCCACTGCTGTACTGGAGTTTGTTGGGTTTCCTCTTATTCCCTCTTCCTCCAGATTCATGATATTATTTTCAGCTACATTCTAAGTATCTAACATTCTAGTTCCCAAACTCAATGATCCCAATACGAAATTAAAACCGATACAAAATACATACATTATATGACATACAGAAGAAAGCATAAAGAGGTAGTGGCACTTTCCTCTTTTCTCATATCATCACAAAAGACCTTTTTGAATCTTAGCATGAATAAGAATCAACAATAATCTGATATGGATTATTATGTTTTCCTTTTGCAATTAAAAGTTTTTACACAAAAACCAAAAGAGCTAAGTATATGAGTGATAAACCCTATTTGTAGGGTTTATCTTGTATTGATTTTAGGGGATTTTATAACCTTTTAGCCACATTTATCCATTGAAATAGCATGATTTTATAACTTCTCCTTTAATTGTGCTTAAGAGTGAAAACATGCTTTTTAGGACTTAAAATAGCTAAATCTAATTCTCCTTGATTCCATTAGATGCCTTGATATGTTTTTTAAGTGATTTAATGTTTAGGAGGCAAAGATTGGATCAAGGAAATGAAGAAAGAAAGCATGAAAAGTTGGAGAACTCATGAAGAAATGGAAGAACCGGAAAGCTGTCAAGCCGACCTCTTCGCACTTAAACGACCATAACTTGAGCTACAGAGGTCCAAATGATGCGGTTTTGGTTGAGTTAGAAAGCTAACATCTGGGGCTTCAAAACGATATAAGATTTGGCATAGTTGCTACACGTATGGTGGCGTGCACGCGCATAGTACGCGCACGCGCCGTTGCTGCCACCTGGTTCACTTAAAGCAAAATGTGGCCAGCGAATTCTAAAGCCTTGTGGGCCCAATCCAACTCATTTCTAATGCTATTTAACCCAAGGACTGAAGGGGAAACAGAAGTATTGAATAAGTTAGTTACCATTAGTTTAGTTTAGGAGTTAGAATTAGTTTCTAGAGAGAGAAGCTCTCACTTCTCTCTAGAATTAGGATTAGGATTAGGCTTAGTTCTTAAATCCAGATTTCAATTCACCTTCTTCTACTTTTATCTCTCAACTTTTTGTTGCTACATTCATCTTCTTCTATTCTTTTGTTGTAATTTCCTTTATGTTGTTCTTGTGTTTTTGTTGTAGATCTACTCTTGTTTCTTCTACTTTCTTCCAATTCAATTCAAGGTAATTCATAATAGATGTGTTTCTTTTGATTGTTATTATTAATTCTTTTCAATAATTATTGTTAGATTCTACTCTTGTTATCAATTTACTATGCTTTTCTTTTGTACCCTCCAAGTGTTTGATGAAATGCTTGGTTGGATTTTAGAGTAGAATTTTATACTCTTGGCTTGGAAAGGTAACTTAGGAACTCTTGAGTTACTAATGTCCAAGTAATTGATGATTGGGAGCCATTTACTCTAGTTCTCACTAATTGAATTAGTGGAGAGTTAGGACTTATGGACTAGGATTGATATAGCTCATTTGACTTTCCTTTACTACTAGTTAGAGGATGATTTAATGAGATTAATCTTTGCCAATTCTCATATTGTGGTTAGTGATTAGGATAGAGATCCTTGACCACCCACCCTTGCCAAGACCTTTTTAGGCCTTAGTTTACTTTCTTGCCATTTATCTTTCATGCTTCATATCAAAACCTCAAAATAACTCACAACCAATAACAAGACACTCTATTGTAATTCCTAGGGAGAACGACCCGAGGGTTCAATACTTCGGTTTATAAATTTAGGGGTTTGTTTTAGTGACAAACAACTTTTTGTATGAAAAGATTATTGTTTGGTTTAGGAACTATACTTACAACGAGAATTCATTTGTGAAATTCTAAACCATCAAAAATCCAATCATCAATGAGCAACCAAAAATAGAGCATATTCTAACTTAGTCAGGTTAACTATTTAAATTCACTGTGAAGTATCAATCCGAAAATATCTAAAAATTTAATTATAAAAATTTTGTACCAACCTCAATGCACTAAGATGTGAAATCCAAAAATTTAAATAACAACTTAAACTATACTCTCATCACATTATACAAGTCCATGCGACTGCATCCCATTGAACTTCGGATATTGTCCTTGTTGTACAACCTGTTCTCCACAGCACAAACAAATTTGAGAGAAAAAGAAAGGAATTCAGCGACTCATAATGTGATATCAAATAGTTTAAAATTTACTAATCACTAAGATATAACAATTCAATCATTCATCTCTTATTATTCATACATGTAATAGCCACTGATTACTTCCATATGGTGGGATAGAACCCCATGGCCATTAATCAATTCTGAGTCACCTAGTCTAAACCCTAGCTGCACAGATGCATTTACTTCTATATTTGGCACTACTGATGTTCCTTGAGAAGCCATAGGGTCTTTGAGAAGCTCCTATGAAGGAATGATACATGCAGTCAAAATTACTATCAATTATAACTACAACATAGAATTTATTAGTTTATTTTAATTCATGTAACCACTAATGTAATATTGTATCTTACTGTCCTCTTCTGTACCGAAGCTAGCTTGCGTCCCTTGAGAAGCCGTAGGGTCTTTGGGAAGCTCCTATGACAAAAGAAGGCATAAAGTCAAACTTGCTATCAAGTATAACTACAACATAGAATTTAACAGGTTATTTTAATTCAAGTAAAGCATAATGCCATTTTAAATTTGACTGACCTTTTCTGCACCAAAGCTAGCCTGTGTGCCACCACCAGTCTTATCATCCAAATTGTTACCCTCATTCCTCACAGGACAATTTTTCTTTACATATGACCGGCATTATTGCATTTAGTGCACCTCCATTTTCCTCTCTCTTTTTTTCCTTTGGTACACCTTTTGTCTTGACAACTGAAGGGTCACCAACAAAGTTCGCTATGGGAGAATCTTGTTCCTCTTTTCAAGCACGACTTTTGCTCTAGTATTTTGGTCAAACGAGAGACTTCATTCATAGTGTCATGGAAAGAAGAACCATCTTGAGCTCCTAAGAATACCATCCACGTAGCTGCCACTGACAATGCGCCATAGTGCATTAAAAACTCTCTTTCTCTGTCTTGCACAGTGCTTCCAGCTGAACGTTCATCCAGATACTTTTTGACATCCTTTGACCATATTCTCAAAAAAAGACTTTCTGACAACTTCTGTAAACCTACCCTTTTTATGGCACAAAACATGTGGCTACAGGGAATGCCTTCACTACTCCACCTAGTACATTCACACTCCATATCTTGGTATTGCGCTCATAAAGTACGGTGTATATATGTTGCCCTCTGTCACACTCTTTAACTTTTAACACAATAGTAGTTGATATGTTTTCCTCATTTATAACATCTAATGCAACCACTTCTTCAATCTCTGTTTTTACTTTGCCAAACATCTCCCGTGTGTAAAAATTTGTAGCACAAAGCTCCAATGCAGCTAAGTGAGTTGTTAACACAGGCTCTCCGTACACCATCTTAAATTGAGAACCTAATCCGTTGTGTTTATAATCCCTAAGAGCATGTTCAAGATTTTGGACTAGCTCTAAAAGACTTTGGCGAATGCCAATAAACCTCTTGATGAAATTGTTTATCCCTTCACACCTTGATGTTGTTCTAAATCCAGCACAGAATTTATCTTGCAAGTAGGCGCTTGCCCAGGTTTTTCTCTTTTGATATTCATTTAGTACCCATTCATTTTCCTCAAACCCATATTTTTTATCATATTCTCCCAATATTCTTCAAATTCATCCGGATGCCATGGAGCATACAAACATCTTCTGAAGTCGTCGAAAAAACTTTTGCTTTTTATGTTTGCTGTTACATTATTCTGAATGTGCCAACCACATAATTGGTGAGTTGCATTTAGGAAAATTTCTTGAACTTCTGCCTTCATTGCCTCATCACCATCTGTGACTACAACACTAGGAGACTTGTTCAGAATGACATCTAGAAAGTTTTGCAACAACAACGTATATGTTACCGTTTATTCGTTCTCTATCAAGGCAAAGTCAAATATGCATGTTTGACGGTGATGGTTACAACCCGAGAAGATTACCAACGGTCTTCTGTGCTTATTTTTTTGATAGGTTGTATCAAATGCAAGCACATCTCCAAAGCACTGATAATCCGTCCTACAAATGCCATCTGCCCAAAATAGATTCGCCAGCCGACTTTTATCAGTAGCACTGTACCTTGCCATGGCCATGGGGTCAACATCGGCTTTTCCAAGTAGATAGCTAATTGTTGCTTTAGAATCCCCACCAATGAGTTTTGCACGATGAGTTCTTTCAATGTGGTTATCCAGATCATTCTTTGTGAACCCGACATTAGCATAACCCCCGGCTTGGCCTACCATTAGTCCCATTATTTTAGAGGTTGGTAGACCATTATTGTGCATGGTGTTCGCCTGAGTTTTTTGAGCCTCATTCATCCCACGGTGGTTTAGAATTAGGTGTACAAAGCATCGAGGGACAAGATTGTGGTTGTGCTTCTCAACTAATTTTTTAACTCTCCAAGCTGAAATTTTGGTGTCAAAGTACACCGCAAGCATGGCTTCACAACCCATACGAGTCAGCACTTTATGCTCCTTCTTCCTATTCGAATTAGAGATGTATTTATCGGCTATCTTTCCTTCCTTATTGCAAAAAAATTGCCTTCTGCGTTGTGTTCCATCTTTTCCACGCGCTGTATCACCCTTGCGAACTTCGAACCCGACACACCTTGCATAACGCACATAAGAGTTATAAGCTGCATCCAATGTTTCAAATGTCTGGTTTATAATATCATCGACCGTACAACAACACACTTGCTACTGCTGCCACCGCAATCACAAGTGCAATTTACATTCTCTTCCACACCAGTCATCAAGCAATCTTCAACGTTGTCTTGTGAATTGAGTGGTTTCGAATTAACATCCATTGCACCCAGACTCGTTTTCTTTCTAATTTTATATATGTAAGAAAGTGAAAATTTTACCCCTTAAACAAGAACAGGTAAAAGTAGTAGAGAGCTTCATAAGACATCTTAACCTAAACTAAAAAAATAAACTAAAATGGAAGTTAACAAGAGCTCTGTATGCAACTCAAATTTGAAATCAAGAATTGATAAATTAAGACCAAGTTATAAAGAGAAAACGCAGCATATAAAGAGGAATTGTAACCCAAGGGACTTAGAAGTAACAAATTCAAGGTTCAATCACTAATAAATTCTATTCAGTAATGACTTTTGGTAACAAAAAGATTTAACTATCAAGATTATTTGAGTAGAACAATACCAAATTCATCTCAATAAATTTTCAGCAATAGATCAAGCTATCAAGATTCAAGAGTAGGCATTAGAATGATAACATTTTGGCAAGCATTAACTTGTGGCTCAATATATAGAGGGTATTATTGTTTTCCTTTCATCAGTAGAATTATACAATTATACAATTATTAATAAAAATAAATATACAATTTAATTTTAATAACACTTTATAACTACCTAAATCATCATAAAATAAATATATATATTTTGATAAGATCTCAAGTCTAACCATTAAAAATGGCCATTGCAAATGTTCACTTTCATGATTGGATGTGCGTGCATCTTAAATATAAAAGACAAAGAATTCAACACAGAAAGAATGACATACCAGAATATTAAGACCTTATCATATATATAGCTATATATTCTCTCTGTAATTTGTACCTCTGCAATTATATTTTTTTATATTACTGTTTTTCTTTCATCACTACTTCTTATTTCAAAATCTATTTTAATTTTAGTTATTAGTTTTTTGCATAACCCATTTAATTCTGTTTGATCCCAATTATACAATTATTAATAAAATAGTAAAAAATTCTAATTTTGGCTTCAATCATTCATACAGTTCATCTTTTTATGAATACCCATGTGCCCATATTAGTGATCTTCACTCAATGTGATTATTTTTGACAAAAAAATCAAACACAGCAACCAAACACAAAAGAGACGAACAGGAAATTTTGTTGAACACACCAAATTGGAACCAGGTTGTGCGAAGGAAGCCAAGGAGTTGCTGAAAGCGAGGAGGAAGTCGGGGACCTGCTGCTTCTGTCTCGGCGTTGATAGGCGCAACGATGGCGCGAGCCTGCACGGAGCGGCGACAACGTCCAGGTTCGGGAGCTGCTGCTTTTGCTGCCAGTGACGACGAGGCAAGGAAGGCACGTGCGATCGAAGACGGCAGGAGACTGACGACGAGCTTGTTGGAGACAGTGAGAGTGACCAATGCCGATAGAAAGAGAAAACTTGGGTTCGCGTCAATGAGATATGAGAGATGAGAGAGCTTTTGTGAAATTAGTATGAGAGATGAAAGAGCTTATGTGAAAGTGATGTTTCGGGAGAAGAAGGGACTATGAAACGATATAGTTTGGTGGATTTAAGAAGGAAAAGTATATGGAACCAACTAATAATCAGCCAAGAATGGAACAACATAATTAATTATAATTAGTTTTATTAATTTATAATTTAATTTATTTTTTAAATTATTGTTGACCACGTTCAAAACATGAAGGAAGATACGCTAGTGATAGGAGAGAATCACGGAACAGATGCTTTGATCATTCATTAGTTGGTTCCATATAATTAATTATGTTTTATTAATGCGTAATACATGAAATATAGAAATCATATCCAAGACCATCCAATTTACAAGAAAAAAAACATCCGTGTACCTATCAGTAGTAACATCCGGTTAAAGTCACCGGTACCTCTGGTTTACCAGTTGGCTGATTCTTGGCTTATATAGAGTTGGTTTCCTAGTATTGTTGATTTAAGAAAAAGGAAAAAAAGATCCGGACCAATTTATTTAAACCATCTAGGTCAAACCGAATTTAAAGCATCTGATTTAAAAATAAATTTTATTAACCGATTTTAATAAATACCGATCATAAAGTGACATGTCAACAACTTTAAAAAAAGTTATTTTCGTAATCTTTATGTAAGTCTCTTCATTTTTTTATTAGTTCAATTTATTTAAATATCAATTAAAATATTACTTTACTATTGATTTAATTATACTATTTTTTCATAAAATAATATTATTCTGGGCAAAAAACCTTAATAAGCCACAATAAGAATGGTGTAACGTAAATACGCCAAACTGAAAATCGTTTCAGTAATAAGCCAGACGCCATTTTTATGTAATTCGAACCAGGGTGGTTCGAACTAGAAAGTTGAATAAATCGAACCAGAGTGGTTCGAATTAGGGAAGTGGAGATTTCAATGTAATTCGAACCAAGGTGGTTCGAACTCCAATCCCATGTAATTCGAACTAGGCCAGTTCGAACTATGGCCAATTTTGCAACACATGTAATTCAAACCAAGCTGGTTCGAATTACCCTTGGAGCGCTCTTTCATAAATCGAACCAAGGTGGTTCGAATTATTCATAAATCGAACTAAGGTGGTTCGAATTATGGGTGATTCGGCTATATAAGGAGTTCGAATCACCCTCATTCGAACTATTATTCCTCCCCCCTACCCCACAAAATCTCAGAGAAAACGACCCAAATTCCCGACGAGGAAGACCTGAACGGAATACTCTGCTCATGGGGGACGATCCGGCACGGTTATATCGCTTGGACGGAGTCGCTCATATAGCCGGGGTCATCAACGAGGAGGTTAGTACGGAAATATTTTTGATTCTAGCGGTATTTGTGCCTTAGTGGTTTTGCATGTGAGTTAGATGGTGGTTTATGTTAGTGGTTTATGTTAGTGGTTTATGTAGGTGGTTTATGTTAGTGGTTTAAGTTAGCGGTTTAAGTTAGTGGTTTATGCTAGTGGTTTAAGTTAGTGGTTTCTGTTGGTGGTTTATGTTGGTGGTATATGTTAGCGGTTTTTGCGAGTGGGCAATGCAAGTGGTTTATGTTAGTGGTTTAGGGTAGGTGGTTTTCGTTAGTGGTTTTATGTTGGTGATTTGTTTGACTTTTTTGATGGTAGTTGTTTTACCGTAGCTCTTTTACGTAAACCGGTTTAGTTAAGCTGTTTCTTGTTAGTGGATCTCGTTAGGCTGGTTTATTTTAGTGGTTTAGTTGTGCGGTCTATGGATTTGTTTTGCAGTTGGTTATTTTTCATGTAATGTTATGCCGTTTTATTTAGCAGAATGGTATGTTGATGATTTATCGTGCTGCTTATGGTTGTGGTTGGTTTTTAAGCTGGTTCTAACTATGCGGTTCATTTTGTGCGCAGCCCCAGCGATGCATTAGGAGCATGCGGCGGCAGCAGGGCATACGACTTGATGACAGATACGTTCTGTACTTGCAGGTGGCAGGTCTATACCATCTTGCAAGGCTGAACGACCGATGGTTCTAGCTAGACGAGGCCCTTGTCAGTGCATTCGTAGAGCGATGGCGTCCCGAGACGCACACGTTCCATATGCCGTTCGGAGAGTGCACGATCACACTCCAGGACGTGGCATACCAGCTGGGTTTGCCAGTAGACGGCCGTTACGTGAGCGGGTGCTTGTCAGAGTTCCATATATACATCGAGGGTGGCCATCCAGCCTGGGTCTGGTTCCAGGAGTTGCTCGGAGTTATACCTCCTCCCAGTCAGGTTCAGAAGTACGCAGTAAACTGCAGCTGGTTTCAGGAGACTTTCGGTGAGTGCCCTGAGGATGCAGATGATGAGACTGTGCGCCGATATGCCCGTGCGTACATCATGATGTTATTGGGCACGCAGCTGTTTGCGGACAAGTCAGGGAACCGGATTCACATCAGATGGCTTCCGTACGTAGCGAGGCTGGAGGAGCTGGGTACCTACAGCTGGGGTTCTGCCGCACTGGCTTGGTTGTACCGGTGCATGTGCCGAGTGACGAACAGACATGTCGTCAAGTTAGCGGGCCCGCTTCAGCTACTTCAGTCTTGGATCTTTTGGCGCTTTCCTCGGATTAGGCCTGCAGGTTATGAGGAGTTGAGCTGGCCGTTGGCCTCGAGGTACTATACTAGGCCTTCTCTATTTTAATTTGACATACATAACTGCGTATTCATTAATATTCTGTTGCATAATTTGAACACATATTTCAGTAGATGTAACACATGTGTATGGTGTAGATGGTCAGGTTACAACCCTTCCGGGAGCGAGAAGGGTCCTAGAGTGCAGATGTGGAGGCTCAGGATAGACCGGTTACAGGACAGAGAGGTGAGTATGCTAGTTAACAAGTGTCCTTTTAGAATCAAGCGTTTCTAGTTGTGTGCTACAGTTGCCCTGACAAGGGTGAGTTCCTTTTGCAGTTTATTTGGATGTCGTACAGTAGTCTCGACGTACTTCAGGTTGTGCATCCAGAGGTTTTGGAGCCACGGCATATGGCGTTGTGGCGCTCTGTCACCGCGCTTATCTACTTTGCTGTGATAGAGTGGCATCAGATAAATCGTGTTCTGCCGCAGTTTGGTGGGGTACAGCCCCCTCCGCATCCCGCCCTGAACATTGACTTTTTGATGTCCAAGGACGGTAGAGGCGGCGATCGATGGTTCTCATCTACTTTGCAGAAGTGGCATCTCCTTTGGGACTCTCAATCAGGACTGTGTGCTGAGGTTCGACGTTGTTGCTGACCCAAGACCGTCGCATGCGTTCCTTGATTGGTGGAGTCAGCATGGGAAGAGGTTCTTGTCTCCGGAGACGCAGTTGGGGGATCCTAGAGCAGTTCCAAATCCAGTTGAGGCCTCATAGCGGGGTCCGGGGCGAGTTCGTGACATGGATCGTCCTAAGGACGTGCCGGACAGGCGTAGGGTTGAGAGGAGGATGGGTGTGGGGACACGGCGGAGCCAGCGTGAGTGGAGATGGCCTGATCATACTGTGCACGATCATTACGACGCCGGTCCCGCTGGAGGCAGACGACGAGGACAGGGAAGTAGGGCGAGGGGGCGTGCTGACCATGGGGACGACGCCGACGATCAGCATGGGCACGTTGGTGGGGGTGGCTCAGGGGCTGCTGTAGCTGCTGGTACTAGCACACACGATCAGGGTCATGCAGGTGAGTGGTATGGTACAGGGATGGGTGACGGGGCTGACACAGGTGACGCTGTACTTGGATCAGGCCCTCTTGGAGATTACTTCGTTGGTGTGCCAGCCGATGACCAGCCTGAGCAGGGGGGACACCTTGGCGCATCTCGGGATCACAGTGGTCAGACTTCATTGGGTCAGACACGCTTATTGGGGAGTTTGGGAGTCCACGCTTCCTAGAGGAGATCACCGCCATCATGCAGGGGGACGTGACTCCACGCAGTGGTAGTCAGACCTCAGGCACACAGGCCCCGTTAGATGTTGATCTGAATGAGCCTCCATCCTCATCCGCTGGTCACCAGTTCTGTCTCGGAGGTACTCTTCCATCCGCCTTCACCGCTGCATCAGAGTCTGTCGCAGGGATTTCGGCGGCACCCCTGCATGTTGCGCCACCAGCACAGCCTACCCCACAGAAGGATGCGGATGACATCGAGGATGAGGAGCCGTTTATCCGCCGAGGTCAGAGGGCACGGGTAGCCCGTCGCTGTGGGACTGGCTCACATCTTTTTAGATGATTCACATTTCATGTATTTTGTTCTCTAAACTTCAATCATGTATGATAGTGATATGTACTTTTCTTGTTATGTTATAGTCTGTACACCTATGTTTTTTGTTATGTACTTCTCTTGTTATGTTATAGTCTATACACCTATGTTTTTTGTTATGTACTTTTCTTGTGGGACATTGACTATTTAGAATCTATGAATCATGAAACAGTTTAGTGTTTATTATTTCTTATTAACTTTTGCATCTACGGGACATGTAGCAGTACTCTTAATGAAAGAAGACATATTGATTACTACTCGCAACAATCAAAGTACAATGTGTAAAGATCAACTAGTTACATACATGCTCAAACATTGCATCTAACAGGAAAACTTAAATGTAAATAATACTAACATCAACAACATGCGCACTAATGGCGGCCTGTCTGAGATGATCCTCCAACCTGTGGGCAACTACGTCGTGTGTGTCCGGGTTGGCGACATAGGCCGCACCTCTTTGGCCGATTCGGATCTGCCTCGTCTATATTCGTCCGTATCCTAGTGGATCTAGGATGACCCTCTCTCGCACGCCTCTTGTCAGGGTCTGGGATCACCGTGGGCCCGTCATAAGGTGGCCAGAAGCCCTCCGGGATCGGAGGTGTGAATCCCATCCGATACACACTGAACACCGAGCTAATCTGATAGACGCTGTGAACGTAAGAGGTCCAGGTGACCCGTGAGTAGGCACAGCATGCAAGTGCGTGCTGACACGGGAAATGAAGAGCCTGGAAGTACCCGCAGTCATATGTCCGAGAGGCAAGTGATACTCTGTAAGTACCCAAGGAGAAAGAACCAGTCGGAGTGGTCTCTGCTACAGTGAACTCGGAGTTATCCCGGTCATACAGCGTAACCGTGAAGCACCTGGCCGTCTTCAAGTTGGCCTCAATACACTTCACCAAATGCTGACTGAATTGTTGTCATGTTCCCATCTGGGCCTCAGCCTCTCTCCCCTTGCGAACAAAGAGTTCCGCAAGCCTACAATATGTTGCTTTCACCAGGGATGCTACAGGGAGATTTCTGACCCCCTTGAGGATAGAGTTCACACACTCGGAGATGTTCGTCGTCATGTGACCGAATCTCCGCCCCTCATCACGATGCAGAGTCCACAACGAGTAATCAATCCGATTCGCCCACTCACACATCGCCGGATCTTCAGATCGCAGAATATCAAACCAGTAATCAAATTCAACCTCGGTCTTCGCATACGCCGCGTTCACTAGGAGCCTCCTAGCGTCTTTGCCCTTGAAGGTAAGGGCAAAATTTGCCGCTACGTGTCGTATGCAGAATGCACGGTACGCAGATGGCGGTAACCAACCGCCGTCAGGGGCCTCAAGCGCAGCCTTGATGCCGTTGTGCCTGTCCGATATAACCAGCAGACCGGGCTGCGGGGTCACGTGCTGTCGAAGGTGCGAGAGAAAGAAACTCCAGGACTCTGCATTCTCACCCTCTACTAGTGCGAATGCGACAGGTAGAATGTTGGAGTTCCCATCCTGTGCAATCGCGATGAGCAACGTTCCCCCATACTTCCCATACAAATGTGTGTCGTCAATGCTGATTAGCGGCTTGCAATGACAGAATGCCTCGATGCAGGGCGGGAAAGTCCAGAAAAGTCTGTGGAAGTACGCTTGAGATTCGTCCACCTGTCCTCCAACTCGAACCGGGCTCGTCTTCAGGACCGCAACACTCCCAGGCATCGTCAGCTGGACACCCAACACCCACCTAGGCAGGTCGTTGTAGGACTCATCCCAGTCACCATATATGAGGGCAATAGATTTCTGCTTTGCCATCCAAACCCTCCGGTAAGTCGGCCTAAAACCAAAGTGCGCTGCCGTGGCGTTCAGGAGCACCTTTATGCTCACGGATGCATCAGCCCTAACCATTGGCATAATGAACGCCGAAATGACATGATAATCCAAACTCCTGTGGTCACTCGAGATGGATGTGGCCAGGCAAGTGTGAGGTCCATTGTACCGTTTGACCTCCCAAATGCCCTTGCGCTTCCGGAGACTCAATCGAATCAACCATGTGCACCCATTCCCAAACTCGGAACACTTCCCCACATACCGGCGGTGATCGGACTCCACCACCTTGTACTGTACCCCTCGCCGGATGCTGTAAGTCTTCACACTTAAAAGGGCCTCATTTTTATCCTGGAATTGCTGACCAACCTGGAACTCTGTCAGACCACCAGTCCCTTCTGCATCTCTAGCTCCGAATCCAACAGCGTGCCCTAAAACCCCCTCCTGTCTCATGGCGTCCAAGTCCAACGAGGAAAAATGTGGTGGATACTAATGTGTGCCAGAGCTAGAACCACCTACCGCCAATGCAGGCCCATTCGCTTCAATATCATCAGCGCTGTCATCGTCAATCATATCCGGCTCGACGTCATCCTCCTCTTCATCACCCAAAAAACCTTCTCCAACGCCAACAGGTGAAACTCCCACTAAAGCGTTCGGCAAATTTTCCCTTTCCACTACCTCATCGCCTTCGGTGCCATTGAGGTCAACAGCAAAAGACGGGGAGGCGACAGGTTGGACCACTGGTTCGTACACAGGGACGGAGGAGGAAGCAACAGCAGCCCGGGAACTAGAACCTGCTGGATTCGCTATAGTGTTCGTATTCCGGTTCGAACTGCCAGAGCTGGATACCACATCAACCAGCCGTGCCAACAACTCTGGTGTCCTCACCTCCGGAAACTGCCGCCGACAAAGAAACATTACTTGCAAGTCCACATCATTATTAATCGTGAAGCAATCATACTTCACGGTATTCTGTAGCACAGTGACTGGAATGCGATAGAAAAACTTCTTCACCTGCTTCGCACCTTCCAGACCGAGCTTCATCAGTACAGCGCTAACATGGTCATCATAACTCGTCGTAGAAGTTACGATAATACATAGAGGATTCTTATCTGTGAACTTTACTCCGGAACGAGTTTTTCTATTAACAGATCCTCTGTGGTGCACCAAAACCACAAAACTCTCCTCACTATCCATCTTACTCCCTCTAATGAGACTAACTCACGTTTGGAACCATATATATACAGCTGAGTCTCAAACTAATTCGAACTGGTCTGGTTCGAACTATGATTTGTGTAATTCGAACCAGGCTGGTTCGAATTACACCAGAACCGTGTCACTCTGTAATTCGAACCAACCTGGTTCGAATTACGTTCATTCTTAATTCGAACCAAGCTGGTTCGATTTATTACCAACCAAAAAAACCTAATTCGAACTCACCTAGTTCGATTTACTAACAAATAGAGTTCGAACCAACCTGGTTCAAATTATATAAAAGTACGTTCTGACTTATTGCTGAAACGATTTTTGCTTTGTCTTATTTACGTAATTTTTGGAGTCAGTTGGCTTATTATGCTTTTTTGCCCTATTATTCTACTTCATTTAAAAATTTACCTTATTACTATCACATAGTATTTATAATTGCATTTAGACTTGGTTGTCCACTTCTCCGTTTCATGAAATTTTCCATTCGTTTCAAATTAAGTTTTTTTTATCCTTTCTAGAGAGATCTTTTTGGTACAATAAGCATTGGATTTTTCCAATTAACTTGACATCGGAAAATAACATTGGGAAAATGTGTGTGTGTTGAATGTTAAGCATATTAATTTGTGTTAATATAATATTAGATGACAACTTAAAAAAGAAAATTAAATAGTATGTGCAAATTAAATCCTTCGTTTAAATAAACCTATAATCAACGTACCAAAAAATAAAATAAAACAAATAAAACTTGAACTCATAACTTTTTAGTTGAGTTTGAGAATATTATATTATTTAAATTATAATTTATTGACAATTATTATCACCACTTGGCATTATTAATTTTTACATTCGAATCTAGCATATTAAGAGACATATTATGATATTAATGTATCATCTGTTAGATCCATTCCATATCGTACAAAAATTGAGAAACACTAAAGATATTAGCAATATATGTTGGGCCTTGTATTGGGCCTGATTTGGGAGCAATACTCAATAGCTTAGCAAGGAGGCGTTAGCAACTCCAAAAAAAAAAAAGAGGTGTTAGCAGTTAGCAGGGATGATAGGGGAGCTGTAAAGCTGAGGAGTGAGAGTGAGTTGCAGAGAGAAAAAAGAGAGGCATGGATTTGTCGAGGGTGAGAGAGTTGTTGGAATCCAAATCGTACGACAAGGTAGCCGATATCTGCGACAATCTTATGCTTCAGGTATTTCCGATCATCTCTTTCTCTTTCTCTTTGTTTGATTTGCGTTGTTAGGGTTTTGATTTTGGTTGCTGAATGTTCAGGTTGCTTCCGACGGCATTGCTTATCACGACGACTGGCCCTACTCCATTCATCTTCTCGCTCACATTTATGTTCATGACATGTAATTCCATCATCTTCCTCATTATTATTACTATTTTGAATATGTTTTGAGCAACGATCATATTATATGTCGGTGTAACTTTGGATGTGTTTCTCCAGATTCAGAAGTTGGAAATAGTAGTTTCGCCTGAGCATCTGTTATCCGTTTTTACTTTTTTAGGTTTTTTTGTTTTTCGATTATATAGAAGATTTGAGCTGTAATCACTTTTTTGGAAGGTTGAAACACACTTACCCTTTATTTTTCTGGATTATTGCTTTTGAATTGTGTTGTTCTTTCAATTGCCATTTTGGTGAGAGCTTGGCTCGGGTGTGTTTCTTTGTTGTCCTGATATTTGTCGTTGTAATGTCACAGCAATAGTGCTCGCTTCCTTTGGAAATCGATACCTTCTTCAGTCAAAGAAAGCCAGCCTGAGGTCACCGCGGTATGGAAAATTGGTCAACGCCTTTGGTTACGCGATTATGCGGAAGTGCACGAGGCAATCCGTGGCTATGAATGGAGCCAGGACCTCCAAGGACTAGTTGCTGCTTTCTCAGGCAAGCTTTTACTATCTTTCCCTTCTTTGAAATAGAGTATCTGAATTATCTTGAAACTCTTGTATTTTCACTACAGTAAGGGCTTAATTCTATTCAGATTTGGATTTCTTCTTCACAATCTACGTATTTAAATACTAAATAGTGTCTGTCATTGAAGATGTTATCATAATCATATTCTCTTGCACTATGGAATGCTAGTTGCATTTTTGTTATAACATTACTTGTTGACTTGCTGAATGTGAGTATTATATTACCGTCATCAAGCAATTAATTTGGTCATTTTTTGTGTGGGAAAATCAATTAAAGGGAGGATTTGTTATTCATTAGTCATTCTATCTTTATCAAGTACTATTAGTTGATGAAGCATCATAAGTTATATTTAGTTATTTACATATGCCTTACTTTAATATATCATGAGAAATTGATTGGCTAATGTTAGCATTAGTACAATTGAAACAAAATTGATTTTGGTTTAATCTTGTTAATACCAAGAAGTATACATTAACTAGCAATAATTATTTGCAGAACTTTACACAAAGAAGATGTTTCAGCTGCTTCTCTCTGCTTATTCAACAATAAGCATTCAAGATACTGCTTCATTTTTGGGAATGAATGAGGATGATGCTACAAACTGTAAGTATTTTGTCTATGTTTTGTTAAATTACAAGTCTACTGTTTAGTGCCAATGCTTCTGAATCAATTTGGTTGGTTGACCTTCTCAAACTGTTTACTGCTTTACTTAAACAAACACAAGTTGTAGGTAGGCTATATGATATTAGAACTATCAACAATATTGTTGAAGTCCATGACAAAAAAATTATTACATATGTTGATTAGTTTTACTGCTAAGGATGGTCATGATAATTTGCTTATCATAATCGATGAGCTATCCATGAAACATGGAGTTTAGCTGGCTTTTCTATGTTCTATCAGCTATCTCTTCTTCCCTACTCTATTATTATTGTTGAGTTTCCCCCTTTCATTTTCTGGTTATAAAATTGCAGATGTATTACAGCATGGTTGGACTGTGGACCCTGCATCGCAAATGTTTACTGTGAAGAAGCAACCTATTGTGACAGAGCAGAAACTTGATCCTAGTAAATTACAGCGGCTGACAGAATATGTCTTCCATCTAGAGCATTGAAGCCTTTAATCTTGTGAAGAAATAGAAGATAGAAAATTACTGCATATCTTATTTTATCAACGCAGTTCTCGATTTAACCGATCATAGGTGTTTTTCTCGAATGTAAAGATCTTGTCGATAATTTTGGTGAACAAGGTTGAACATGTACACTATTATTCATCGATAGGAATTTTTCAAGAACCGCCTTTTTTTTTAATTTTTTTTTAAGAATAAGAATGGTTCATATTAGACATGCTCTTGAATTGAAATCGATGGACCATAAATTAAATCCAGGCAAAATTAGACCGTTTTTCATAGCAGGTTGATGCTAATATTATTCATTTGCTATTATTGTTTGGATTCCTAACCTTTTTCCAATTTGGACGGAATATTGATACTTCACGTTAAAGAACTGAGACATTATTTGATAAAATTAACAAGGAGCATAATTATATTGACATTATTGATTTGGCTGACATATAGTCTGCATTTGGAGACGTGAATTCATTACGATTTATGTAGACCAATACATACACCGTGTTTGCAATTGAGGTTCAAATCTTCTAATGGTAGAATATCCTCGAAAATCAGTCTATAACCCGAATAAGAAAGAGAAAATAATTAAGAGAACCAAGGCTGGCTCTTAAATTAATAAATTCCTCAATTCGACAGTAGGGAGTAGGGACCGTAAAAACCACAACCTTATATACAGTGCCCAAATTTTGTTTGACTAAATACTCCTCATTCATACTCTGATTTGCAAGAAGAGATTAGGCTAACTAACAATCTTGGTTTGATAATATGTTTATTATATATATCATATCTACACAAATTCCATGAAACTTATAATCTAATATAGCAACGACGATTATGAACATTTTAACGGAAAATTGTAGTCCATGTAACCTATAGCATAATAGAAACTAGTCAAAATACATTAATAATGTAACTTTATAAACATGATGTTGTTGTTGGCTTCAACCGCAGCTTCTGCAGGTACATAAACATGTGAAAGAGGCTGTGTAGTGCTATATAACTCATCAACGTAGCGATACCTCTTATTCCTTCTCCTTAAGCTTTCATCTTCTTCTATGTCCGCCAACACATCCTCTATTTCCATGCTGAAGGATGACACGGACACCTCATCAACCGCTTTCCATTCCTGCACGCTGTTGCCGTAGCTGCAGCTATTGTTGCTGCTGCTGCTATGGTGCTGTTGATCTTCTTCTTCTTCTTCTTCTTCTTCGGTGGTGGTGGTAGTGGTGATGGTGTGGTTCTTGATGTACGTCAGAATCCACGCTGCTTCAACTTGGGTTAGGGTACTATTGTTCCCCTTCTGGGTTTCGTTGTTTTCGCATTCCATTGACAAGAGAAGAGAGAGAAAGAGGACCACATATATCGTCTTCTCTTGTATATATAGGTAGGGTCTCTTCGCTACGCTTAATTACACTTATATTTCTCTAATATAATTATTTATATGTGAGTGTTTTTTTCTTTTGTTAGTTATTCTCTTTTACTTTTACTTTTTCTAATTCCTTATTCAATTTAATATAATAGAATGGAATACCATCCATGTAAATAGGTCTCTCCATCAAAAATCAATGCTTTGTATGTTGGAGCCACACGTTAACGTGTTGCCTTCTAAACGTTCCCTTGGCGCAACTTATCTGACACTGAACTACTAATCCTTCGTTGATAAGGACTCTCTGTGGCTTCTTTATTAAGGATACCAAAATTTGAGGTTTCAAAATACAAATATTGATTCGTTTTATATACCAATAACAGAATAAAAGAACTATTTTTCGTCTCCTTCTTATCCTTATTAATTTGTTTGGGTCTAGTCATGTGCTTTTGGTCCAGGATTCAGGATTCTTTAAGTCTCTGCTGTGAGCTAGTGACCAATATTAGCCAACGAGAGAGACAGGTTATAATTTTGATTTTTTCTATTCCATACTGTCTTTAGGAGATAGTTCCAACAAAAAATTTCCCATGAAAATTTAGCATTTTTTTGCCTATGTATTTTTTATGCATAATTAACATATAAAATAAATTGTTACTTCTACTCATAAAAATTTAAATATGATAGATTAGGAATAAATAAGTAAGTTTGTACTTACAAAAAATGAATAAATTAACGTTCTACCAATAAAAATTTTAGAATTCCAATAAACCTACTTATATTTACAAGAAAACTACTTTTTTATAAGTATAAAGTCAATTTTATTCATTCAAAAATTAAATTTTCTAGCATTTTAAATTACATGAAAAAAAATGGTAATTTATTCGTGTTTAAATAAAAAACCAAACTATTAATGATCGATCTATAGCCAGCTATTATACTTGTAATTGTTTTACAATCCGTACCGAAATAAATTTAAAACTCAATCTTTTATAATATTTCAGTTAACAGTTGATATTTTCAGCATCACATTACAATGATCCATTCGTGTAAGTAAGTTATAAGTAACATTCCAATAATTCAATGCTTTGAACTATTCAAATCTTGGGGTTTATTTTCTAAAGAAAAAAAGACAGGCAAAATTTGTTGTGTTGAGACTTTAAAATTAACACTTAATACTTATTATTTGGAACACTCAATAATTGATGTAGGCATATACGTACTCTTTCTAGTTTCTACTTTCATAAAAACAAGGAGCCAGACCCTGGTACTATGCTCGAATATATATACATATATAGCAAAAAGATAATGTTTTTCCCACTCCATCATCTTTGAATCCTTCTTTGTTAATGCTTATGCCAACAAGTAAAGGGAAGGTACTTCCACGCAATAGATATGTAATTAATTGGAAGGAGGAGGAGAAAATCATAACAAACCAGGCTTATGCATCATGTATGATATATAATAAGGATTTTATTGCATAATATTATAACAAAGAAGAGAGTAAGCTTCCTGAATAAGGTTTCCCACAATGAACTTTTATGGACATGCCATGTGCTGGGCTTGGAAGAAGGAATGATGGAAAGAGGAGGAATGGCACAGTTACTAGTTACTACTGTTTTGAACCATTTTCTTTCTTTGATGAAAGAAGGAGGCTTAGCCATCTAAAATTGGTTCATGGATTAATGTGGACCACATCTGTTTTGTCCTTCTTCAAACAGGAATAGAAACTTCTCTAACCTTATCAGGCAGGTAACCAAGTCAACCTCTTCCAAATACAGCACTTGCCACTCATTAGAAAAAGTTGTGGACATAGTGTTCAGTAATATATGCTATTGTATCTGAACACCTATTATTTATCTACATTCATTTTCTCCCTAGCTTGGAGTATCATTCAAAGTGTGATCAGTGATTACATTATTATTGTGTATGTGCTTAATGATCCTGATTGCATCCATTATTGGTTCCTAGTGTGGGCCAAAATAATTCAGTTCTTGATAGCTACATAAGCCTAAGACTGACTAAATAATTTTCATCTGAAAGTTTCCAAATGAAAAGTCATTCCCCACACTTTTCTGTGATGAACACAGAGATGAAATAGCAGTCTCACGTGACAAGAGCTGTTCTTAGAGTAGACAATGATGTACCACTTGAAAATGCTACATCAGAGAACTTAATAACTATGATAATAAATTAATAATGATAGTGGTAATCAATTTTCCATGTATTGAGCAAGTAAGATTATTCATTGACAGCAAGCATGTCACAATTACAACATATTTCTTCAGTTGGGATGATCTTAACAAACAAGTACCACTGGAATTTACA
>NC_029781.3:6306020-6308583 GCF_000817695.3 Arachis duranensis | reverse complement strand
GGGAAAGAAACAAAGAAACAGAGAGAAGAAACACAAAAGTTGCATGGAAGGTCACTCACTCTGTGCAAGATTCTAGGAAGCGTAACACTGCATGATGCGAGGCTGATCAGCATTATCCATGGGACCACTCCCTTCTAGATCACAATTTCTGGTGATGTTTTCGTCTAATAACGTATTCTTCGGCATTTCTACTACTCCTTCCAATTCACCACCCCAACTTTCCGTAACCGAAACACTAGGTTTCTCTTCAATCGGCGCGTCTGAAAACCCTTCCGGGGGATATATCGGAGTCGCAACCACCGGCGTCATGACGGGAGCAATATCAAGACTCGTAGGAGAATCAGCTGCAGGTCCGGGAAGTGGAGCATTAATCCTTCCCGTTACTGGAGAAGTAGGCGGAGGAGCTCGCCTACTGACGGCGTTGGGTGCAGGCGCTGGAACTTCAACCGGAGGATGATGTCGCCGCTGGTCCGTGACGTTGAACGAAATCCCCTTCGGCACCGGACGCGCAGGAGGAGAATTAGGAGCAAGAAACGTTCTTTTGTCCGGCCTGTTAGGATTATTTCTCCACCGGCGACCGGCGGAAGCAACCGGAGGAACCCCCACGGGCCCCCGTTCCTGAGAAGGAGGTACCACCGGCGGCGGAGAAGGGGGAACAGAGGAAACACCAGAGACAGCGTTCGATCGGAGGCTTAGGATCCCGGAGAGGCCGTGAACAGCGACGTATCGGCCGTAAAAGAGGCCGGGGAAGGCGATCTCAACGCCGCCGACGGAGATGCCGAAGGCATAGGCGGGGCTGCGGGTGACCTCGAGGCGGCGCTTGGAGAGGAGAGTAGGGAGGCCGTAGCCCTCAGGGAGGCGGCGGAGCTCGGTAACGGAGAGGCGGCGAGGTACGACGTGGAATCGGAGTGTATCTGTGTAAGACGACGCCGTTTGCGTCATATCGAGGGCAAAAAGGGAAGCATCGGTTGGCGCGAAAAACGTGAAGGTGTTGCGCGCATTGCTGTTAGTTCTTGTGCTGTTTCCTTCTTCTTCTTCTTCTTCTTCTTGCCTTCTCTGATTCTCGTAAGCAAAAATGTCGAATTGCAGATCAGAGGTCACGATTGCGTTGCAGAAGAGGTCGTACCCTCGCTCCCGTAGACTCTCCAGCATTGAATCGAACTCTATGCTCGGAATGCAGCTCACGGCGTTCATCAGCAAGGTTACGATGCACATCACGGTGAATGGACGGAGGGTCCACGCCATTGACGGAGATTCTCCAAGATTCTTCTCAAGAGTCAAGAATACCAATGCTTTGGTGCTCGTTGCTTTCGCGGCTTTTTTTTTTTTTTCCTTTAACGTTTAGAAATGAAAATTCGCTCTCGATCTCCGAACTGCTTTTATTACCAAATTGCCATACGCCTTACAGCCCAAGGCCCAATAGGCCCGTTTAAGGGTGATGGTTTTCTACATTGTCCATAAAGAAGTAACCAAATCCTGACCCAAAAATAAAAAGAATTAACCAAAAACTGGAAAGACGAGAAATGTAAAATAAAAACAAAAAAATACAGCAATTATTCCAATAAATAATTGGTGGTCGATTTTACATTTTTACTCTACAAATAAATTGAGTGGATAAGGACATTTTATATACGATCAAAATGAGTGTGTTGGAGAAGTAACAGTATGCGTAACTCTCTGGATCCCATAATATATGCGCCCTTGTACGATCACTTTCTCACGGGAAGTCGGCAACATTGGTACTTTTCAAACAAATAATTAAATAGCAAGAGAGAGTGACATTTCAAGCAGGGCATTGAATTTAGGTGGATCTTGTAAAATATGTAAGCTAGATTTTATTGTTGTGCTTGTTAAAAAAGTTGTTATGATCCAATCCTAACCAAAAGTGTATGTGGACATTGTTTATATATGATATATGATTGAAAACGTTAGGCCATTTGTTTTGACATAAAGTTTTATGCGCGCTAAGACATAAAGTTCCTAGAATCAGCCACGGATTCTTGACGAAAGTAAAATTGGGCCCCTCAAAGCAAACGTGAGAACCAAAGAAACTAGAAAGTATTAAGCAAAATTGAAATCAGCGGTAGAATATGCTTCCTCAAAAGATTCGAATCCGGAGTAAGTTCAGGAAGTTATAGAATCTATACTAGAGATGGTGTGTGTATGTGTGGTGTGTGGTGTGTATGTATGAGTCACTGAAAGGGTGCTATACGCACATATTGATTTGCTTTGCTTAAACATAGACAGAAGTATTGGTGTAATGAAAAGGAATTGGAGGAAGCAGAAAACAAGAAGAGTTAAACTGTAACAATGAAAAAGACTAATGCAAAAGGACAAGAAATGGAATGTCATTATATAATTATATTGCCGTAATTGGACGGCTTCACTATTCAACACACATATGTCAATTTTGTCAACAAAACGACAATATACAAGCTGCAATCCTTTTGAAATACCGCTACGAGAAACTATAGTCTATAACAAAAGATTATAATATAAGGTGAATTTTATTGTAATTGTTATTTGGTGTTTAAGTTTTGTCTAATTTATTATTTATAATAAA
>NC_029781.3:6304372-6305895 GCF_000817695.3 Arachis duranensis | reverse complement strand
TATATATTTTATATTTAATAAATATTATATATTAATAATTAATTTTAATAGTGAATTTTAACGTAAACATAACATAACATGGTTGTATAATATACTGCCACTTACATTAATGTAGCATACATAGTGTTGAGATCAATATCATGAATCATGATCTGAGTTGGGAGGGTAATCACTTTTAGAAGCGCGTTCTTTGTGTCCGGGCGGCACGGCCCAAACGGGTAAAATAGAAACCCTATGGAGGTGTGTCCTTTAAGTATTACTTTATTACTTAAATTTTATTTTTATGAGAATTAAATATATTTAGAAAAAGTGAAAATTAAAATGACGGTATTTTAATTTCTTAAAATCAAACTTGTTTAAAAATAATTTTTTAAACTTTAAACCAAATATAAAAATATGATATTTCTATCTTAAAATTTTTAAAAATTATTTATAATTTTTTCAATCACACATATATGTCAAACGAACCCATATGTAACCCATATTGTGACATATTAGAGAATCATTAAGAATTTGTTATTTATTATTATTAATTAATTATTAATATTTATAAATATAAAATAAAATAAATTATTAAATTGAAAAACTAAATTTCAAATTGTCCATTCTCTGACCCAAACTATAAGTAAGACCCAAAAAATATACAAAAGCCCAAAAGATATTCATTGTATAACCGACCTCTTAAGAGGTCGGATAATAGCGTACAAATGATAACGTTTCCGAAGGAGTTATAATTTTCCCTAATATCTCTCACCTATTTCTAAAAGAGAGATCTTAACAACTCTAAGATAAAGGCACGGTTATCCACCACCAGAAGTGGAACTATTCTAACGGTGGTTATTGACTCATTCCCTCTAAATACCCTGCCACACTCATGTATACTTAAGTTCCAATATATAAAAACATGCCTAACCCCTTGCTTACTTAAGCATTGGAGTGTCTTGCAGGTACCACCCTCCACCTTTTCAAACACACAATTTGGACGGCGGTTCTCGACACAGGACAAGTCGGAGACCACTCCGTTGAACGCTTGGACCTCGCATATAAGCCCAAACATCATCCGGTTTCAGGTAATTCTCGGCACATTGGCGTCGTTGCCGGGTACATGGGATCCAACACTCCATGGCAGACGATCAGTATGAAGACGGACGTACAACGTCTGAATCAGATCAAGAATACCAAGACATGGTCAACAACGACTAAACTCCAGTGATACCTCCTCCAAGAATGGAGGAACCACATGGTGAAGGCCCTTCCAGTGACCCACACCAGAGGAGAATCCCATCCGAGGTTTGTCTCCCCGAAGGGGAAGAACAACCTCATCGCACCGACTTCATGGGATTACTGCATGGGCATCATGGTTGACTTGAACAATTGGAGCATGAATTAGAGCAACATCACGAAGCAGAGAAGAGCCTAAGGAAGGAGATCAAACCGCAAAGAGAGCTAGAAGAAAAACTCTCAAAGCTGGAATCCAACCTTCGAAACAAGAATTCTCGTACGGCTCGGGAAGATTCCTCGTT
>NC_029781.3:6302502-6304323 GCF_000817695.3 Arachis duranensis | reverse complement strand
GGATACATGTGGGCAAGAGTTTCTAGAAACTTTAAAAGCCCCGACATGAATCTATACGATGGGACAACGACCCGAAGCACCACCTCAATAATTTCAAAAGTCAGATATATTTGGCCGATGCCTCGAATGCTATTTGCTGCAAGGCCTTCCCGACAATTTTGACAAAAGCGGCCATGAAGTGGTTTGACAGCCTGTCCCCTAGATCGGTCACCAGTTTCGAGAACCTCGCGCGCAAATTTCTTACACGATTTTCAATTCAAAAAGACAATGTCAAGCATGCACCCAGCCTATTTATAAGTTCGCAACTGATTTATAAGTTGGAAAGCCTCCGAGCAGACCAAAATGCGTCGCAAAAATAACATAAGAAGGCGGTTCAAAAGTAAAGAACATGATTCGTTCGTGCCAAGTAATGGAAAAAGTCACTCCTCCAAACCTTAACAGATTTAAGGTACTTAACAAAAGTTTACGTCAAAATTTCACTGACAGTAACAAACGAGTTACGCTACAAAGACGTGCTTAACAAAATCCTAAACATAAAAGATAAAAAGTTAAAAGGCTTCGTGAAGAACCTTATCAATAGTCATTAGAATAGCTCGAGTAGCAGCTATACGACTAAGGCCAATACAATAAAATCTTTGAAAAATTCAAACAAAAATCCTTTCAAAATACCTATAAGGCAAAGGGATAGTTGAAAAATCCTATTAAAAAGGATCAACATTCATAAAGATAATAACAGCTGTTAAAGATCCTTTTCAAATGATCAAAGTTAACAGCAAATATACTAAACAAAATATTTAAAATATACATAAAAGTGTTCATAAAAAAAGTCCCACAAACCGGGCCTTAACAGAAATATCAAATAGGACTAAGGAGTGGATTCGGGTCATCATCAGGATAGGAGGTAGGATTGGCAGTGGAATTCGGAGGGGTCGGAGGAACCTCTTTGGATGGGACGACCTCGGGCTGACTTGAAAAACTCGAAGGAACCTCCAAGGAAGTAGCGACTTCTCAGGGAGGAGATTCCACCATGCACTGCCCAGCAATTTTCAGTTCGGAGTCAGTGAGAGGACGAGGAGGAGAGACGATTTTTCCGTCAATTACGACTTTATGAGGGTGAAGAGGTGACAAATCCAAGTTGGAAGTAAGAACCCGGACTTGTTGCTTGAGCACCTCAGACACCTCTTCAGTACCTTCAGCAACAGACTCTTCCAAATCCATATAACTCTCCCTAAGCTGCTCCATCTGCTCCTTCAAATCCAGGTTGTCCTAAAAAATCCTTGCATAACTTTGTTCAGCCTTTTGTCAACCCCTTAGCCATAGCACGAGAAGCAAGGAACTGTCTATCTGCCTCCTGAACTTTCTGGAGCTCGGCCTGAAGGGTTGCTTTCTGACAAACCCCATTTGTAGGGTTTATCTTGTACTAATTTTAGGGGATTTTATAACCTTTTACCCACATTTATGCAATGAAATAGCATGGTTTTGTATATTCTCCTTTAATTGTGCTTAAGAGTGAAAACATGCTTCTTAGGTCTTAAAATAGCTAAATCTAATTCTTCTTGATTCCATTAGATGCCTTGATATGTTTGTTAAGTGATTTAAGGTTTAGGAGGCAAAGATTGGATCAAGGGAATGAAGAAAGAAGCATGAAAAGTTGGAGAACTCATGAAGAAATGAAAGAACCGGAAAGCTGTCAAGCCGACCTCTTCGCACTTAAACGACCATAACTTGAGCTACAGAGGTCCAAATGATGCGGTTCCAGTTGGGTTAGAAAGCTAACATCCGGGGCTTCGAAACGATATAAGATTTGCCATAGTTGCTACA
>NC_029781.3:6300499-6301960 GCF_000817695.3 Arachis duranensis | reverse complement strand
AATGAACAATTCTCATCACAATTGAGAAGGATAACTAGGATAGAACTTCTAGTTCTCATACCTTACCAAGAGCCTTTTATAATTGTTAGTTTATTTTTATTGCCATTTACTTTCATGTCTCTTATCCAAAACCCCAAAACAACTCAAACCAATAACAAGACACTTCATTACAATTCCTAGGGAGAACGACCCGAGGTTTGAATACTTCGGTTTATAAATTTAGGGGTTTGTTTTAGTGACAAACAACTTTTTGTATGAAAGGATTATTGCTTGGTTTACAAACTATACTTTACAACGAGATTTCATTAGTGAAATTCTAAACCGTCAAAAATCTATTCATCAAAATGGCGCCGTTGCCGGGGATTTGCAATGGTGTTGTGTTATTGGTTATTGTATATATGTGAATATTGTGAATAGCTTGATTTTTTTTTGGATTGCTTGCTAGTTAGGACTTTGTTTCATCATTTCTTAGTAGTTTTTGTTTTTATCTTCTCTTTTCACCATGAATTCTCATTTTGGCTATGAGTGTGATTACAACTATGTGCATATGATCAATCTTCATGGCAACAACCTCCACCAATGCACTATGAAGAAGAGCCATTCTATGATGCATATCAATCCAATGGCTATGGTGAATCTCCTTGTGACTTTCAAGAGCCACCACCATATGCCTATGAACCATATCCTCAACATAACCCTCAACCATACTCACAAGCCCCTTCTTACCAACCACCTTCATATGACCCTAATCCATATCCATCCTACCAACAACCATATGAGCAATATGAACCACACATAGAGCAACCACCACAACATCAATATTTTCAAGAGCCACCCCCTCCATATTATTACCAAGATGAACCACCTCCAATATACGAAAATTTTCAACCACAAAGTGAATACTACTTTCCACCACAACCTCCCATAGAAGAATACTCATATCCATTGAACCAAGAGCCACATGATCCTAATCATATTATCCAAGAGGAACAAGAGTCAAGGGATCGTCTCAAGGAAGCATTGGATCAATTTCAAGCCACCATGGAAGGAGTGTGTTGTTCAATAAGTGGAAAGAATGGAAAACATTGAACCACCACAACTCTACCAAGAAGAACCACCTTCCTACTATGAACCCTTCCCCCAAATTGATGAACTTCCACCCACCCCAATCTCTAATGGATGAAACCCTTGGTGTTCTTGTTGAAGGGCAAGAAGAGATGAAAAGGGATGTGCAAAATTTCATGGCCGCCTTGGATGCGGTAACAAATCAATTAGCCTCCCAATGCTTGAACACTCAAGGAACTCCCATGGCTACATGTGGAGAATCAAATAAAGAATATAGCATGAAGGAGAGATTGGAAACTCCGGTGGGAAATGAGGGAAGTTGCTTTGTATTGGAACAATTGGAGGAAGCTTTAATTGTTGAAGACAAGGAAGAAGTGGTAGAAGACTTAGGAGATG
>NC_029781.3:6299331-6299654 GCF_000817695.3 Arachis duranensis | reverse complement strand
GTGTTGAATAAGGTTCTAGGGCGTTTTGGTAGCTGTTTGGAGGATTGAAAGGCTTGGATTGGTGTAAGAACTTAGAAAAATATTTTTTGAAAAACAGAACACCATCCACGCGTGCGCGCACCTAACGCGTACGCGCACCTGAGCACTTTTCGACCACCCACGCGGACGCGCACTGTACGCGTACGCGTGGATGCAAAAAAAAAATCGACTCCAGCCAAAAACCCGAGAGTTAGGCCTGCACTGTGCGAACATTGGGCCTAAGGCACAAGCCTATGCACGCGTGCGCGCACCTGGCGCGTACGCGCACATGATCTTAAATTGGA
>NC_029781.3:6297841-6299197 GCF_000817695.3 Arachis duranensis | reverse complement strand
TATGCCTCCGGCCTAACTCGATGCACGCGTGCGCGCACCTGGCGCGTACGCGTCCTTCGACCAATATACCCATCGACGCGTAAACGTGCATGACGCGCACGCGTCGGTAAAAAAAAAAGTTTTTTTTCTCCCCTTCCATTTTCTTTTGCTTATCACATTCGCATACTTCTACTCTTCCCATTTTCATTTAGTTTTTGTAGCATGTTTTCGTTTTTTTTTTCTAAGTCATTTTAATAATGGTGTTGCATCTTCCTACTCAATTGTTAAGACTTTCTTACATTATTTTGGTGCTTCTTGACTTGTTTGATATTGTTGGGTGATGAAACTTTTAAATCAATGCTTCATCTTATATGACTCTTGTGTCCTTGTGCATTGATATGACCTCATATTGTCCTTCATGACCCACTTCTTCTCATTTGAACTTGATGCTCAATACACTCTTCATGCTTTAACTTTACTCTTGCATCGGGCTTAATGACATGCCTTAGCTTACATTGTTTTTTCACTCACATGCTTAGCTAACATGTAGTAAGGAATCATACTCTTATTTGGCATTAGCCCCCGCCTATGTTCTAATTGCCTTGATATCTTTGCTATAAGCTTAATTTTCTTTCTTTCTTTCCTCTTGGGTTGGCCACCGATACGGAAGAAAAGGAAAGTTTCTAAATGGGGCAACAAACAAGTCATCCGCACAACCATTTGAGGAGCTCATCAATTGTAGCAACCCGTCCACCCTGCTCTTCTTTGCATGCACCGAGGACGGTGCAATCTTCAAGTGTGGGGTGGTCGTCGACCGATCTCCATGGGTAACAATTTTCTTTTTCAACACCAATGTTAGTTAGTTATTGCATAGCATGATAGGTTGCATGTTAGTTAGAATTTGTACATATTTTTACTACCTTCTTCTTATTAGGACTACTTGGTTAGGATAATGATTTCTTTTCCAAAAAACTGTTTTAGGGCAACCTACCAATTTGAAAAATTTCTGTTGAACTTGCTTGAAAGAATGTATTTTGGAACATGGTTTTTGAGCTAAGAACACAAGCAAGTGAGATTTGAGCCTAATAGTGTGGTTACATCTTATAACCACTTATTTTTCCTTCTTGTGTGTATTATTCCCTTCCTATGATTGTGATCTTTGCTTTGTTTGAGTCTTTATGTCCATTATTTTGTGTATTCATGCATTTATATGATTGAGGCCATCATTTCATTAGCTCACTTACCCAAATGGCCTTACCTTTTATCTTCCTTTGTTAGCCAACTTTGAGCCTACACTTAACCCATTTATTCTTATTTTAGCACATTACAAGCCTTAAAGCGAAAAAATAATAAAAGTCCTTATTTGGATCTTTGATT